>NC_138193.1:1880607-2050607 GCF_964194105.1 Spermophilus citellus
GCTGCAATTGTTTTCCACATAGTTTTGATCCAAGGTTGGTTGAATTGGCGGATACAGAACCTCCAGACATGGAGGGCTGGCTCTGCTTTATTCAGACCTCCCTAGTTTTCACCTAGTGACCTTTTTGCTGTTGCCTGGAGTCATTACAGCTCCTTTCAGCTTGACTGTCTCTCAGCCTGTCCTCATTTGGGGTGGTCTTGAGGGTTGTGAGAAGTACTTTGTAGAGCATCAGCTGGGATTTGTCTCGCGCTTTTCTAAGGATCAGAGTGAAGGGTGGGTTACTGGGAGGAAGACCATACAGGCAAAGTCCTTTCTCCCCCAGGGTGCCCACCATCAGCAGGACTCAGCACTGCTGGTGTTGACCTTGACCGCCGTCAGGTTCTCCCTGTAAGCTGACCCTTCCCCACCCTTTTCACCTGTGGTCTTTGGAAGGAAGTCACTGGATGCAGCCCACACACCGGAATGGGGAGTTTGCTCTACCTCCCCAAAGGGGAAGAATCTGCATCTGTTATTAGAATGCATTTCTCCCATTTATTTATCCAATCACTTATTTAAATTCCTGTGTCCCATAGGCATTGGTTTTACACTTTGAATAGAATCCAATACAACTTTACTTTCTTGTTCTGATGACTCTCATTTCACCAGGTCTTTCAGAGGGCTCTTGGGTCCTGTGACATATCACAGTCATTGTGAGGTTTGCTCTTATTTTGTTTCAGAACTCACTAAATGTATAGATTTATTTATAGGACGTAGAATTTGGATTCTGAGAGGCAAAAAAAAAAAAAAAAAGTGGTTTCTTAGGACAGTTTGATCCTGAACTTCATGTTTTCTTCCTTAGCTTTTGACTCTGATCACCTTTAAAATTATTCAGATAATCTTCACATTTAGATATTTTCAGATTTCATTTAGTTCTCAGGAAACAAATTAGGAGATTTCTTTGTAATTGTCCTAGCCCTGGGAAATATTTCCTTTAATATGTTTGATAAATATCATCTCTACATTTTCTTTGTTTTCTCTTTGTAGAACTCATTAGTTAGATAACCCCCTGGATTGATCCCCTGGAGTCTCAAATTTTTTATCTTTTTTTGTTTCCTTGTCTTTTTGTTCTACAAAGAGATTATTTTATTCTTATCTTCCCAACACACACACACACACACACACACACACACACACACACACACTCCTCCCTTTTTGTGGCATCCAATTTTTGTTACTTATTTTGTGGACTGAATCTCCTTGGATCGTTCTAGGAAAACTACATCGAGGACTTTGAAAGTTGTCTTTGTTGCCCATTTACTTCTTTTAAAAAATATAGAATCTTTGTTTCCAGATTTTGGACTAATTTGGCAATCAGTACTCCTCCCAAAGTCTGGTGGCCCTTGATCGTCTGCTCATATTTTAAAATGTGGCAATACAAAGAACACCTAAAAGGTCATGCTGATGCACAGGCTGTTTGACCTTCATATTTCCTGAGCGGTTTTATGAGTCAGAGCCTCTCACTATGAGAACTAGCACCCTAACTCTTCCCAGAGAGTCAGAACAATTCCCCTGCAGAAGAACCATCTGACTGATTGCACTACGGTGTGTGGCTGCAAGCAAGTGAGGGTGTAAACTATTATAGAACTCATGGTTTCTAGGCTCTCAGCACAAATTATCATTCCCACCCTCCATTCCCTGTTTAAACAGTGGTAACTGCATCACTGACGACAGATTCTCCAGGTAAGACAGAGCAGTCTTTCTCAGCAGAGAAAGTCTTCCTCAGCTCCTTTACTTCAAAGTGTTTACATTGATTTGTAGGATAAATGCCTAGAAATTCTGTTGTTAGGTCAAAGCATATAGGAGCTTTGTCATTTTGATAGGTACCTACAATTTTGCCTACAAATGGGTGGCTGGAGTTTGCCTTCCCACAGGCTAAAAGATGAGAGCTTCTCCAAAATATTTTCAAAGTTTGGGAAAGTGCTGTCATTTCCCCAGTCTGGTCAATGAAAATAGTATTTCAGTGTAGTCTCATTTGCCTTTATCTTATTATGAATGAGGTTGAGCATCATTTGTTGTATATCAGAGCCACTTGTATTCCCTTCCTGTAAACAATCTGATTTTCCCCAAGTATTATGTTTGTTCTTTTCTTATTGAAGTTTAGATACTCTTTATATACTAAGGAGGTCAACATGTAATAAAATATAAATATTTATTATGTTTCAGTTTATTGAACTTATAATTTTTTCTAAGAAAAAGATTTTCAATCTTTTTATTTGTTCTGATTAGTTTTACATGACAGTAGAATGCATTTTGACACATCATATATAAATGGAGTATAACTTCTCATTCTTCTGGTGGTACATGATATAGAATTATACTGGTCATGTAATCATATACGCACGTAGGGTGATAATATGTATATATGTGGGTATAGAGTCATTCAATTACCTTTCCTACCCCCATATCCACTTCCTTCCCTTCACTGCCCTCTGTCTAATTCAAAGTTCCTCTCTTCTTCCCTAACCCTCCCCCACTGACTTATTGTGAATTAGTATCTACATATCAGAGAAAACATTCAGCCTTTGGTTCTTTGGGATTGGCTTATTTCACTTAGCATGATATTCTCCAGCTTCATGCATTTACCAGAAAATGCCTTAATTTAATTTTTCTTTATTATATTAATATATATTATTTTAATATATTAATAATATATATTTAATATGTTGAGTAATATTCCATTGTGTGAGGATGTGAATACACAGTTTCTCTGAAGAGTAAAATGCATACATTTCTTTAATGACTTTCAGGGTAGGGTTCATAGTTAGAAGAAACTTACCTTCTCTAAACTAACAAAAGAATTATCAGTTTATCTTATAGAATATTTTATAGTTTAATAGTTGAGTTTTTGTTCTATTTGATATATATCCTAGATTTGCGTGGGAGTTATAAATCTATTGTAATCCCTCTGTCTTTTCTTCATTAGTCTTCTACAGTAAGAGAAATTTTTTCTTTCTATTCATTTATTTATTTATATCAGTAGGGATCGATAGCTTCTCATGTTATTCACCTGATAATATTCTGTTACTATTTTGTGGCTCACGTTGTCCCAGAACTGACCAGTAGGAATTCTTAATAAGTTCTTGGGAACTTCTGACATGACTCCAACATTATTTGATCATTTTCTTACTCTCTGACACAAAAGAATGTCAAATTTTTCATTTTGTATCTACCTGCCACAACCCTAGAATCAAATTTTTTTCTCAAAGGAAGCCTTTTTATTAGAGGATAATGTATAGACCCCATATCTGGGTGCTCACAGGCATGCCCAGGCCTGCTCAGTTTGAAGAGCTATGAAACGTAGAGTGAGTGAGTGTGTGTGTGTGTGTGTGTGTGTGTACATGCATTCATGCATCAGTGTGTGTAATCATGAGTTTATACATAAACTTCCACCTCTACTGCAGCAGGCCACAGCACTCGTTTTATTCTCAACCCTCTATATGTGGTCACGTACAGCAGCATTTCAATGACGGATTGCTTATACCATGGTGGTTCCATAACATAATGGGCCTGAGAAATTCCTATCACCTAGTGACATTGTAGCTGTTGTAATGTCCTAACAGAACCCATTACTCACGTGTTCGTGGTGATGCGGCTGTAAACCCAGCTGCTGCACTGACGCCCTATAAAAGTATAGCACGTGCAGTGACCTATAGTAGATAAAAATGCCAGGTTGTTTGTAGGACTCTTACTGCTTTTTGCATTTTCTGTGGTAGGCTTTTATCATTTTTAAGAATATCCTTATAAAAAAGGGTTGATTATAGAATAGCCTTCAGGAGGGGTTCAAGCAGGAGGCCTTGCTAACATGGTAGGAGACAGACAGCTCAAGCATGTCATTGCCCTTGAAGACCTTCCGGTGAGACAAGATGTGGAGGTGGAGGACAGCGAAACGGATGACCCTGATCTGTAAAGGTCTAAGCTAAGGTGCATCTATGTCCTAGTTTTTAACAAATAAATTTAAATGAAATGTAAAACTAGAAAAAAAAAAAGCTTAAAGAGTAAGGATGTAAAAAGAGGAAATATTTTTGTGAAGTTGTACAATATATTTGAGTTTAAAGCTGTTTTATTACCAAAAAAAAAAAAAACAAGAAGTTTAAAAATATTGAAAATTTTATAAAGTAAAAGAGTTACACTAAGGTAAGGTTGATTTATTCCTGGGGAAAAATAATTATTCTATAGTTCAGAGTAGACTAAATTGTCAATGTTTAAAATGTCTATAGTCGTGCACCGCAGTGTCCTAAGCCTTCACATTCACTCATGGCTGATTCACCAACTCACCCAGAGACACTTCCAATCCTGCAAGCTCCTTCATGGTAGGTGCCCTATACTCGTGCACCATTTTTTAATCTCTTATAAAATAGTTTTACAACACCTTGTATATTTTTAGATATAAATATTTACCATTGTGCTACAATTGTTTTCAGTGTCCAGCGCATTATTCAACCAGGAGCAATATGAGCTATACCAATGAGTGGGATCTAGATTCCTGTGAGTACATTCTCATATCTGGTCCATGAAATTGCCTAACGATGAAGTTCTCATCCGTTTTAGTCAGGCTTTTTCATCGCTGTGACCAAAAGACCAGACAGGAACAAACTTACAGGAGGAAAGGTTTATTTTGGCTCCTGGCGTCAGAGGTTTGGTCCATGGTTAGCTGACTCCATAGCTCTGGCCCCCGAGGTAAAGCAGGGCATCATGGAAGAAGGGCGTGGCAGAGGAAAGCAGCTCAAGACATGGTAACCAGAAAGGAGAGAGAGAGCTCCTCTCCAGGGATGAAATAGAAACCCCAAAGTCATACCCAGTGACCTGCCTCCTCGACCCACAGCCCGCCTGCCTACAGTCACCACTTCATTAATCCATCTCCGTGAACGAATTCACTGATTAACTTACAGATGTCACAGTCCAAACATCCCACCTCTGAACGTTCCCATATCGTCTGACTGCACTTCTGGGGGACATTTCATATCTAAACCACAGCAGCATCCTCAGCATTTGCACGTGACTGTGCTTGTGGCTCAGTTTTTCAGCAGAGGGAGACCCAAGCCCATTGTCTTTGATGTGTTTACTTGTTCACTCATTTCTAAAACACCCAGAATGAGTTTCAGAATTACAAACACACAGGACTAGGAAAAACAAAGGTACTAGTTAAAATGGAATAAGTGAGTATTTTTATGTTTATTCTGTAATACACTGCCCAAATACTATATTCAGAAGTTATTTGGGTTAGTGTCATGACTAATTCATTGTTTTCCATAAGACACATGCCCCCTGGCTCCTCAGCCTCCATATGCAACTGCGTCCAGCACAATTGTGGTTTCTGTGCAGTCGATGCTTGATATACCTCATGCTTTTCTATACTGAGTCACCCTCTTTCCATATTCTCTTTTTTCACAAGTTTTCCTTCAGTATGGAAGCCACAACTTCCAATTTTACCTTTGTTAGCATTTTTAAAGATTGTGCAGTTGAATTCCGTTGTTGAGAGCCTTTTGTAAAAAGTCGTTACATCTATAACTTTTGTCTCATAAATATTATATTTTCTTAAGCCCCTGACCTCTAAAACATAGAGCTGCCTACTGCCAAGAGCTAGTAGCTATTTTCCCAAAGCACTAAATGTATTCAATAGAATCCTTTGAGACAGTGCCAGATATATATTTTATGGATGTGTTTCAGAGTTTCTTAGCCTGGGTACTCAGAGAACAAAGGCCGGGGAATAAGCTTATGTGGGATCTCATGGGTCAGGGGTCCAGGAAAGAGAGAAGGAAGAAGAGATGAAGAAAATACAGTGCAGAAGTGTGTGAATGAGACTGCCATCCCTCCACATCCAGCATGCCAGACTTTTCATTTTTCCCTTATTGTCTTTTGAGAAGCCCTTTTTGTGATTATCTTTTATGACAGCCTGGTCATAGAAGGAAATGGAAAAAAAATATTTTGAGATCCCAATTGATCAAAGATTTACTCCTCCCCGGTTGTTAATTTTCTCACTCGTCCAAGTTGCACCTGCAAGGGCAATGCTATAATTTGAATGTCTGAGTCCCTCCAGAAATGCGTGGTGAAACGTCATCCCCTGTGCGACATCATTAAGAAGGGTGCACGGGCTCTGCCTTCAGCAAGGAATCACTGCTTTTATGAAATGGCTAAAGGGAACTAGCTAGGACCCTTTTGCTCCTCTGCCATCTGAGAACTCAGCTCTTAATGCACAGACCTTAGAGGTAGAGAAACTGCTGAAACCCTGAAACCGCTTCAATCATGGCCTTGATTTGGGACTTCACAGCCTCTAAAACTATGAGAAATAAATATATGTTCTTTATACATTTACCTAGTCTCAGGTATTTTTTTTTATAGCAGCACTAACTGCCTAAGACAGGCTCCAAGTTGAAACTACACCCTTACACCTCAGAGTCAAGAGGAAAGCCCAGATAACAGTCCCAGGGGCCAGTGGGAGTCTCCATCAGACTGTAGGTGGTCACAGGAGGCAAGTCCTCCAGAGCTGGCTTGGCCCTACACTCTGTTCTCAGTAGAGTCCCAGTTGAGATCTATGATTGCAATGTAATTATTAAACATACCCCACTTTACTCTAAAAACTCTGTTGAATCGTGTGGCAGGTTATATAGCTGCTTATGAGAGATCTGTCATGGGAAAGCCAGGAACAATCGGCCAGTCCCCAGAGATTGGTGACCTAGAGATCAGATGTTTAAAACTGACTTCTCTGTATATTTTCCACATTCCAGTACCATCTTTAGCCAGTTATGCACCTACGGGATAAGAATGGCTTTTCCTTTACTCACAAATTGAAACCCTGATGTTGTGGGGCCCTCGCCCTCTTCACAACTTGCCTGTGAAACTCTTTAAATAATAACCTAAATATAAAGGCAAAATGCACGGGGGTGAGGTAGGGTGCTGACTGCCATCCCAAAGGAGTTGGGAAGGGATTTATGCTGATGAGATACCCAATTTGAGCTTTGACTGTAGGCTCAACCTATAATTTCAACCAAAATCAACTATAATTTCAACTTAGAAATGATCAACATTTAATGTTATTTTCATGCTGACCTACATTGTTGAGTTTAATTAACTGCCCCATAATATACTATTACAAAATATCTCTACTCCAAACTGCTTCAAGAAAATCCAAGTAATTTGGAAACTGTCACAGGGTGCCAAATTCTGCCAAATCTGGGAAGAGTATTATCAAGCAGGCTTCGGCTTCCTAAATAATCTCTAAATATTTCCAAGTAATCTAGCCATGGTACTCAAAGTACTGTTCTGCTCATTGTAATTTTGGCTTAAAAGGTAAAAGTAATTGGATATATTGAAAACTCAACCAAATTCCATAGGTAAAAATCATCCATTTTAATTATGAAATCTTCAGGACATATCACAATCAATCGGCTAGCATCTGAAATGTAGATCATGAGTCATTCCAGTATGAAAATCACAAAGCAAGGGGCAAGAGGTTTTTACCTTCCACAGACTGGAATTTGCATTTCAAAGGGAAAAAAAACCTGTATTTCTAAAAGGTATGGTCACAACACCAGAAAAGAAAAGCAAACCAAGAGAAGCAATAGCTATTAACTGCCAAAAAAGCTATTTACTAAGGTACAGAAAAAGGAGTTGGGATGGGTCGACCATGAACTCCTTTAATTAACAAGGTCAATGCATTAAAAACAAAACTGGGATATGAGTCAAGAATAAAATGATTCTAGATAAAACTCTGAAAAAGAAACTAAAAGAGAATATGCTTCTTTTCCCTAATATAAACAGGCACTATTTCCTTGATGATTGCTTTAGTCAGATATTTTGCTGCTGTGACTAAAGGACCCAACCAGCACAATTGTAGAGGATGAAAAGTTTATTTGAGGGCTCACAGTTTCAGAGGTCTTGTCCATAGAGGGCTGACTCCATTCCTCAGAGCTCAAGATGAGACAGAACATCATGGAGGAGTGTGTGGCAGAGGGAATCAGCTCACATTACAGTGATTAACAAGCAGAGAGAGAGAGACTCCCCTCTCCAGATACAAATATATACCCAAAGCCATGCCCCAATTCCCACCTCCTCCAGCCACACCCTACCTCTTCAGTTACCACTCAGTTAATCCCTATCAGGGGATTAAATCGCTGATTGGGTTAAGACTCTTACAACCCAATCATTTTTCCTCTGAACCTCTTGTCTTGTCTCACACATGAGCTTTGGGGGGACGCCACAGTTAAACCATAACAATGACTCTATGACATTGTCCAATAGAAGCTGCATCAACCTAAAAACGAAATTTTGGAGGGGAAAAAAGGGAATACATTTCTGTGGTTTTTTTTTTTAACTAAGTATTAGTAGCATACATATCATATACTAAGTCATCATACTTTCCCTCTGTTATGAAAGATTTCTTACTTTTGGAGACTAAAAAATTACTCTAAAAGACTTTAAAGGTGATGGTAACACATAATTTTTCAAAATCCAACTTGTTTGTATTCTTGACATACGTAGCAAATTTAGGATTAACAGCATAATTTCTGAAATATTTCAGAAAATATTAGGGTTTCCTCTGAATTCTTATGATTAAACGTATTGCTTTTTTCTTGCTTGAATCATATTTTGCTGTGAGTTATATAGTGACTCTTGAAAGACAGACATTTTGACAGACATATAGTCACTATTTGAGTGACAGAAATATGAATTAATTATACAAACCATTCCAAACTCTTACTATGAGAATTTTGGCAATTTCTACTATCTTTGATTATATTGCCTGGAATGTGACAGACAGGCATTTTTTTTATTATTTTGGCTTTCAAAGTGACTGTTTTTAAAACTATAGTTGTAAAACTATATTTTTAAGTATCTTCAGCAATGAATTATAGATAGAAAGCTAAGTTAAATTTCAAATGCTTCTACTATTACTATTTCTGTTGGAAGTAGATATATGTAGAAAATCCAAAACACATTGAGGACATAGCCAACCCATGAACAATAAATAATGCCAGTCAATAATAGTTTATAGGACATATCCACTTCTGGATCTGATGGAGTAGCTTCCAGGAGATCAATACTCCTACAAATTCTGGGTAAAATTTAACAGTTACGTAAAAAAATTCATTTAAAGAAATTGGACAGAGACTGAGGCAATGTCCAGGTTTTGGAAAGGGGGAAGTTATTGGGGTGCACCTACCTATCTGCACATTGCTTTTATTCTCAAAATAATTTTTGATTCATGGCCCATAGCATAAGACTGAAAAGCTGGTTAGTGAGTGGCTTCTAGAAAACAAAGAAGTAGGCGAGCTTTAAGCAATATCATAACCCTAAGTCAAAAAAAAAAAAAAGAGAGAGAGAGAGAGAGAGAGAGAGAGCAGACCTGCTAAGGTAGGGACCCACGGAAGGTGGCCAGCAGAGGGTTCAGGGAATCCACATTTGACTTTGTAAGTGTCCCTGGTTACGTGCATGTTTGATCTGCTCCTACAGTTTGGATCTTGAATGTCCCCCAAAGGCCAATCTGTTGAAGGCTTGGTCCCAGCCTGTGGCACTACTTTAGGAGGAAGGGCCTTGTGGAAGGAGGTTGGTCACTGGGGCTGTGCCCTTGAATAGGGAGACTGGGGGCAAACAGGCCTCCCCTGTCACATACTCCCACTAGGGCCTTCTCAGCCATCACGGGCCCAAGCAACCACAGAATGAAACTTTTGAAATAGTGAATCAACTCCTCTCCATTTTTTAAGTTTCAAATAGTGTCCCAGGAATGAAAAGTTGGCGAACACACCTGCTTTCTCTGGTGGACAGCATAGAGTTGGCTCTTGTTTCCTCTCATTGGAAAATCTCTGCCTTTTGATCGGCATGTTTATACCATTCACATCAGAAGTCGTTATTGATAAAGATGGGTCATTGTATCTCTTCTCTATCATCCCCACCTGTTTTGTGTTACACTTGGCCTCTTTTCCTATCTCATTCCAACACTTTCTCATTCCCATTCAAAGATAAAGCACTTTAATTCAATAGGCAATACAAGAAACTCTTAAAGAATGATCAAAGGGTATAAGTGGGACAACCTGTTGGAGTTCTAATGCATTTTTCCAGGGACATCATTTCCCCGAAGCAAGGAGGTGTGTTAACAGAAAGGAAATGGAGAGCTGCCAGGGATTTCTGTGCCTAGGCTTTCTATCCTGTCTGTGGATCTTTATTCATGACCAAAGTAAAAACTACCTTTTGTAGAAGTTATTGCTATTTAGAAATATCCTGGTTCTTCTTCTCCTAAGCCCACTGTATTCCCCTTGGCCTTTGAAATTAGGTGTGAACATGTTACTTGCTTTAGTCATAAAACATGAATGGAAATAAGAATCACTTCTGGGCCCGAAGCTCTAAGGGCAAGGATTTGAACTACAGCATTCTCTTCACTTCACCTTTGTGATCACACAAGCTGTGAAACATCAGAGTCTCTGTCAAGCTTAATACCTGAGTGACTGTGGCAAACCCCCTGCTGGGACCAGGCGAGGAATGCTGTATAAGAAATAAACTGTGTTGTGGTAAGCTGCTGGCAAGTGGGTTTGCTTGTTACTACAGCACAACATAATTCATCCTAAAACTTTTTAGGTGAAATAATGCAGATTTTATAACTTTGTACGCACACAATTCGAGTTTCTTCTTTGCCATGTTTGGTTTCTATTTTATTAATATTCATATTCTCACTTGTACTTTCATTCTCAATTTCATTCAACAGAATTAAATTTTTAACTTTACAAATTTCATCAAATTAATGTGTAAAATCACATGCTTTTGGTTATAATGAGTGCCTTCTTTTGGGTCCTATTTTATAATAACTTCCATGCTCAGTATTCAATTTAAAAATATCTATTCTTGGAAAAACTTGAACTAATCCATCAAGAGTATCATTAAAGGAAAGTATACTTAATATGTATACTCCTTGTACCATTTTGACATTTCCTCAAACACAAAACACTTACAAAGAAGACATTTTATTGATTAAAAAAAGTATAAATATTGAGCTCATTAAATAATAGAACTGGAGTCCATCTTATCTATATTTTTATAAATGATCTATAAATTACAGAATAAAAACTCAGCCTGCAGTACCACTACAATCTGCTAACTAGATAATAAATCTCAAAATCAATGAAAATAGCTTGTATGGAATCATAAAATTATAAACCTTCTTCATTAATTCAACATGTATTTATTTATCATAAATTTTTTAACATCTATTCTAAACCAGGCACTAGGGGATACAGTAGCAAACCAGACATAATTCTTGATCTCATTAATTTGCATTTTTATAAAAGAGTCAGAAAATAACTATTTGTGAAGCATAAAATAAAAATTTTAAAGATGCTCAAAAATCTGAGTGTCCACTCTACTCTCCCCATGCCTCCATTCCCTGGTGATTTGGCTCCTTTCTGAGTCTATTTCATTTCCTTCTCTCTGACGGCTGGCTTTCTTCCACTTCTACTCGAATATTCTCTCAACATCATTGCTTTCAATTAGTCAAAATTTTTGGCTTTCTCAAAACTTCTCCTTGTCACCAGGTTCTTATTTTATTTTGTGACCTTTCTGAAGCATCTCACTAGTATCAGAGCTCCATTCAAGCTCCTTATACCACTCCATACTTCTCAACTTACGTTCCCAAGAGAGAGATTTATATTGTTCCAGCAGCCTTGCGATAGCCATTTAGAAAACATTTAGACCACCCACACCTCAACCAGTCAGAACCTGAAGAATAACATCCTCTTTCTGTACATAGTGGACTAGGAGTATTTCCTAAAAAAAGTTCTGGAGTGGGGCTACTTCCCTTGAAGACCTGAAGAACAGTAGTCACCACGGTTCAGGATCATTCTGTCAATTATAAGTAATCAAAGAAGAAAAGAAGTTCTACTTAGGAAAACTTAGACCTGTAGGTTTTTTAAGTACATATTATATTCAAAATAAAGATGAAGGGCCATTATAGACTTTTAGTGCTACAATGGCAAACGAAACTAAAATAAAATAAAATAAAAATTAAGTTAAAAATTGAACATGCCTAGCTCAATATGGTGTTCTAGCAAGACAGATGAAAAAAATTCTCTTGATATTGAAAAAAAAAGACAAAAACTTATTATTACCTTGGCTTTCCAGAAACCTATGGAAAATCTGTAACTGCACTTTTCTTTGCACTTCCAGAAAAACAGATAACACTCAAGATCATCAAAATAAGAACAACTGAAATGATTGAGGATATGGAAATGAGCTAAACAATTGAAACTACTCACATATGCAAATGGATGGTGGCCAGGCCATATGGCAAAAGGACACAGACCCACACCCTACAGCAGCCAGCCAACACAACCTCCGCAGGAGTCAACCCAGGATGATCAGGAATCGATCAATGACTGGGAGCTTCCCTCCTCTTGGCCCTTGTGTTCAACACAAAACCAACCAGAAAGTACCAAATAGGATGTATGTCAATCGCATGGGAATCACCATTTATTCTTAGCCCATCTCTAGCTCTCCCAGACCAACAGCCCCCAATCAGGCCAACAACCTTCAATACCTAGAGCTCTTCCTTTTGTTCCACTATAAACTTTAAATCTCTACCAAAAGCAAATGAATGATAGTAAATGATCACTGTCCTAGCTCCTTCTGAATAAATAGCTTCTGCTTATTTTTCATCAGTGGTCTTTAGTTATGTTCACAATAAAAAAGTGTTTAGGAGTCAAGATGATAAACATCTGTCAATTCAGGAATCATATAGAGAGAGAAAGGAGAGAATGAATGAATTGTGTTCTTTGAGGAGGCTATAATAAGTTACTCAGTATCTCTTAAATATAAAGGCATGATCAGGAAATGTCCCTGTGAACACTATTACAACAAAGTAAACATCAGATAGTCATGAAGAGACCTGATCTTAAGAAATTATTTATAAAGTTGTATTGCTACCGCTACTATTTGTTCCAAAATAATCCAGTCAAAAAATTTTGATCGAGACACGAATAAGTAATAAATCCACAGGGCAAAGCAGAAACCAGGACAAAAGAGAGTCAATTCCAGTCCAAACCCTTCTTCCCCCATGAAGTGATCCCTATCTTTTCAGTGTCCCCAGGCCTCTACCTGTGCACGTTGCCCTTACAGACCATGATCACCATGATTTTGTTCTAAATGTTCTATATGACGTCTAACTGGGTGAGAACTCTCCCAAGCCTCTTGCCAGTGTCTCGTGAATTAATATCAAGAACTAAGAACCTGCATTTTTTCCTAAATGTTTTCCAGAAATAATGACACGATTTCACTGACACTTGGATTTGAGTTCGGAGGGAACCACTGTTAGGTGTCCTTGTGATATTGTCTTGATTTCCTAACAGCTCTTCCCATAGTGCATTGCATTTACTTATTTTCTTACCTGTGTCCGTCACCAAATAGAAAGTCCTTAGGGTGATGACAGGTGTTTTTGTGGGTTTTTTTTTATTATTTTTTTCATCCCCTATACCTAGTAGAATAGCAGGCTCATACTAGAGCTTTGATGTTGAGGGGTGTGTGTGTGTGTGTGTGTGTGTGTGTGTGTGTGTGTGTGTGTTTTGGTCACTGTCTACCTGAGAAGGAACTCTAAAGAACTATTTATGAATCTGCAGTGACCTAACCCAGGTTATAGCAGCAAACTTCCCAGGGTTCAGGATAATTTTCCTGATGGCAGATTTTAGGCTTATAGGACAGAGAGGCTCTGTGGCAAACACTCAGCTGTACATCCGTCAACCAAAGTGGCTCTAGACTATGGCAAACCAATGGTCATGGCTGTTCATATCACCATCTTCACAAAAGCAGAGAACTGCCTTCGGCCTGTACCCCTGACAGAAGGTCAACACTTCAAAGTGAGGTAGGAATTAGAAGTATTCATCAACTCCAAATTCAAGCAATACCTGACTACGGCCACAGGCTGGCCTCCAGGACCCTCTCAGGTGATGGGGTCCATTGCCATTATTCATAAGGAAAAGAATTTTTAAACTTCAGTTAGAAGCTAGTAAAAATGAAACTGAAGCCTCACCGAAGAACCCATCCATAGAAGGAATGGAATATTCCACCCTCCACAATAACATCTTTCATTGAGTCGTTACATGGGCCAAAGGTTTAACGCCTATCTTCTCATTCAATTCTCAAAGAACATAGTAGATGGGCATTATCATTTCCATTTTGTGTATAAAGGAACAGAGAAGTAAGTTAATGAAATGTCTTTTTTGAGGGCACAAGGCTTATGTGAGAGAAAGACAATCGCAAACCCAGGACTGCCCACCAGGAGAACCCATGTACTTTGCAGACTGTGCACCTGCAACAGGTGGGTGAGTAGCCTGTGTCAGGGGAGGGATGTATTTGAAAGCAATGACCTACACTGCAAACCAACAGCTACATAGCTGCTCTTGAAATAGGCTGCCTGGCTTTCTTTTAATGTTTGAAACGTGTCATCCAAAGGTTTGAGGGAAACCCTATATGCTAGACTTAAACAGCTGGGGTTTAATTTAAAACTACATTGAAATTTTATTCATTATCTACGCAAAATTCAAGAAGCAACTGCACCTTTTTACGGAAAAAGGAATTCATGTTAAAAAAATTTCTTCTACCTATTTCAAAAGTAAAAAATAGGGTTTTCTATAATTAGACTATTATTACTAAAACTCATTCAAAAAAAGTTCTTCAAGTTCTAACAAAACATTGAATCTTAAAACGTAACATTTATCCATAATGTTCATGTAACTTGCTATGTTTTTCATTTCTGGAAGATTTTTTTTTCTTCTCTCCTATCTGCAGTCTCCCTCCATACAGATTCTACTAAAAAGAATCGGATTCTACTAAAAAGAAAGACAAGCCAGTTCTATAACTGTTTCAAGACACACATTAAAGAGACTGTAAAAGTTGCTTTGCTCTCCAATGGATTTTGACCTAAATCCGTTAGCTGTCCCTTTTCAAAGGATGCAGGTTTATGGACCCAATACAGAAACGAAGGCTAGATCCCCAGGTGTGCGACTGGAGTTTTTCTTTTTGAGGCACTAATGAAGAGGATGCTACTTGTCTCCTGAGTTTTAAGCACACACACAAGCACCTGCACACTTCACATGTACACATGCACACAAGGGCACACATGCACAATGGTTCAACCATTCTTTCTTAGACTTCAAAGGCTTACACATCCATAGCCTTCCACTTAGGGGTCTTCCCACAGACTCTTTACCTGCCCCAACACTCATCACCCCCATCCCCTTCTGTGCTAGGGGAATCTCAACATCTTCCTGCATACTTAGGCCTCTCTCTTTGCTCTGTAAACTTTCCTGGAGATTTTTGGAAGCCCTTACTGTATGTGATATTCTTTCTTTCCTTTTCAAGTGTTTTTAAAAAGTTAGAATCTCTCTCTCCTCTCTCTCTCTCTCTCTCTCTCTCTCTCTCTCTCTCTCTCTCTCTCTCCTTTTTTTTTAATAGCAATTTAACATTTGGGTTATTTTGAAGCCTTTCCAGTCAGACTACACAAGTGAAGGTTCTTATAACACTTTCACCCACATGGTCCATATGTTATATTTTGGATAGGCAAGATGTTAAATATAAGCCTTAATAAATGCAGTGAGGCTACATGAAGTCAGGAATCGTGATATTTGCATTGACTATTTAACCATGATTTTGCTTTATTGTACCAAAGACAGACAACTCTGAGGATCAGCAGAAAGGAATTACAAAAAAGAACAATTGTCTGTTTTTTGTTTTATTTTTTTTTGGGGGGGGGAGGAGCAGATTTTTGTTGCTGTCATTTTTTTAGCATTTTATGCACATATATTCAAATTTCAACAGTATTACCTCATTTTACTCTTTTTCCCTCTTCATTTAGCTTTAGAATCATAAAACTCTATCTCTTCTTTTATAACCTCATATCATACCTCAAATTAAAAGGAAGTGGTAAGTTATATCACCAGCTAAAAATTCTCAGGTATGTTTGGAGATCAGACTAGAATGTAGTGGATCAGAATTGCCTTGGACTTGAGATTCACATGAGGTAAATTACCATTGGGATGAATGTTGTGGTTTGTTTTGTAAATCAAGAATACTGATTTGATTGTATAGTGAAAAGCAAAGCAAAGGAAAAATGTGTCTCAGCTATTTGATTTCAAGTATATTCCCAAATCACTCTCAACACTGACAAAAGAGCAAAACTCCGGCACTCTTCTTGACAAGTGGTGCCAAACATCTGGATGCGAACTGAAAGAGAAGAGCCAGTTAAATCACCCATCACTGAATAGTCATGAAATGAAACGCCCAGGTCTTTGCAAACATCAAACACAACCTTTTGATGTTATCTTAGAAGCTGAGATTCTCTGAACACTGCCTTGTGCTTCTCATATTAAAAAAAAAAAAAATCATAGTGCCTATGTAGAGAATAACACAAAGTTAGAAGCAAAGGGGAGCATGATGGAGAAGGAGTTCTAGGGACTGGCGGGTCATCTGAAAGAAAGGACAGGAAGTGGAGAGACCCTGATCAAGATGGAGTCCTCAGGATTCCACCAGAGAAAGGATGGCAGTTAAAAGGTAGTGAGAGCTCACTTTGCACCAGAATGCACTTCACATCCATGACCTCATTTAATCCTCAAAGCGCCAAGATGTGGTGTGTACTGCTGCTATTAATACTACCAACAATAGTACCCACGGCTTCTAGAGTGACTGCTCAATATCAGCCACTAAGCATTTTAGTTTTAGTCACTTAGTCCTCTTAACACCCAATGCTATTAGCTCCATGCGATAGGTGAGAAAAGTGAGACCCAAGGAGAATCAGTGTGTCCAGGGAAGCCAGAATCCATGTGGAGCAGGTATCTCTTAAGAGAGCTTCCACTTGTCTTCTAAATGTCCCTGAAAATCTGAGACAGTCTCAGTCTGAAGCATTCTGCAGAGGGACTACCCTTCTTTAATTCAATAAATGACACTTATGAATGCCTGTCCTTTACGGAAGGCTCACTGTGTAAGACACTGCCCTGAGTGCTTCATAAGCACTACAGTTCTGCATTTCATTACTTTTCCTACATAGAAAACTGAAATCCAACAGGTTAATTAACTTACACAAAGTCACAAAGCGGCTAAACAGAGGAGACTGGCTTCACGCTCTGAGACTAAAGTCCTGCATCAAGTGTTGCATTCAGTAAGCATCACCTATGTGCACATGGCAAGGTCTGGGTCAGGTGTCAGAGATGCTCCTTGCCACAGAAGAACTAAGGATGAGTTGAGGAAGATGGACATAAACCAATAATTAAGATGTCTTGACATGGTTGTTTTAATAAAATATAGCAATAGCAAAGCAGCTCATACTGAATGTGGCACTTCTGCCTCTTGAAGGGCACATAGGAAGTTAATTGGCAAAGTGATGCCAGGCCAGAGGCAAATAAGGGCCTGTCATTAATAAAAACCAAGTACTACTTCTTTGGCAAGACCAAAAAATAGATGAATCTGTGGTAAATCACAAAAGAAAAAAATGAAGAGATATGAATAATGTAAGGAATAAGAAAAGTGAGAAAACCTAAATGATTACTGTGTGTAACTTTAAATAAATACAATGACCATGTTTTAAGAAGAATACGATATTATTATTTGGAGTATTGACTGCCAAATGATGTCACAACTGCAAAAGAGTTCTTTCACAAGAAAACATATTACATTACAAAGCCAAAATATTTGCACTAGCATGCACCATATCATGGTCTGGAGCAGAAATTCCTACCTCTCTCCACTTTTCCATCCTACTACCCTCCACTTCTACTGAACCTGAAGATTCACTATTCCCAGGGCAGATTGAGATCACACCCTCATTTTAGGCAACACTTATCCTACTAAGTCATACTGGTCTCTTTCCATCTCTGTCTCACCCATTGGACGGAAGCTCATATGCACATCAACCAAGGCCTCCGCAGCTCCTGCACCTAACACCTGTTGAGCAGGCAGCTGAGGGGAAACTAGGGAAAGAATGGAGCCCAACCTACTCATGCCCAGAGAAGCTAAAGTTACTGCCATCCAAGTAAGTAGGGAGTCAGAGTCAGGGGTAGGACTTAGTTCCTTGCTTTCTGGTCTAGCTTTCTCTCCATCACAATACATTGCCCCAAATTAAGCAGAGACCGGTGATCCCAGTACAAACACACAGCCATCACATCACTGAACTAGGACTCTGGCCATTTAGGTTGCCAGATTTCCTTTGAGGAGAATGAAGTTCTTTTCTACTATTTCTTTGCAAGTAATTAAGGTTCTATATGGAGATGATATTTATAATGACAATGAGGAGGAGACCAGAGGGACTTGATGAACCATAGGAGATAATAACATCAGTGATCAGTGTGAGAATTTCCCAGGTGAGGGGAATCCAGAGGCTGCACCCTGTGCTGGTGGCTGTCCCAAAAAGTAAAGGTCAAGGCCATGTCTGCACACCTGGTTTCCCCTCTAGAATTCTCCTCTAGATGTAGCTGGTCTTCTTCTAAAGATACCTAGAAAAGGTATCTCTCTCCTAAAAGCCTTATGGAGGTAACTTAAGATATCCACATCAAAGGATGGTAAAGAGGTGCCCAGTCACCAGTACGCCCTGTCGAGAACTTACAGGTTGTCACTTTCAATGTTACAACCACAAAACCCTGCAAAGTGAAAATCTGCACCTTTTCTTAGATCTGTCAGGGGAAGACATCACCTGAATTCTGGAAAGGCTTACAGACATACAGTCAGAGTTTACCACGAGCAGAAGCTACTGGAATCACAAACTGATAGGAAGAGTTAAACTGCAATTGATGAACTGCTGAAGCTCCATCTAAATAAAAGCTTGAGAGATAAATGTGGGGAGTCACACATCCATCAGTTTCATTTCCAGAAAACTCATCAGTAGCCAATTTGAAATAGGCGAGAACTTTGATCTTCTTAACAAATGCTTTTCCCAAGGGAAACGATCTCCCCCAAACCTATAAGTCACAAGGTTTTTTTAAGAGTCCGAAGGAAGGGAACCATGCAAATCTGGCTTCTCTTGTCATTCTGTTCTACATAAAAGAGAAGAAAGCAGAAAGCAAGGTGCCGGACCAGGGCACAGGCTCACAGAATGATTGAGACCTAATGGTAGGGTTGTAAAAGGTCTCCTCTCCACCAGCCACCTCATAGCACCTGTGTGGGTTTCATGTATAACGACAGGGGACTGCAGACCCTGTTTAAAGAGTCTGTAAGGAAACCCAGTAAACACAACCTACCCCTGAGCTGGATAAACATAACCCTAATACCTAAAGCCATTTAGCTCCCTTCTTTCCCTGGACATAATGTGTTTGACAGTCAAAAAAAAAAAAATTGCAAAGCATGATGACAGACAAAAACACATTTTGAAGAGACAGGGTGTTTTAGGAAGCTTTGCAGCACTGTGAACAAAGGACCCCACAAAAATAACTTAGAGAAGGAAAAGTTTATTCTGGCTCACAGTTTCAGAGCTTCAGTCCATAGTCAGCCAACTCCATTGCTCTGGGACTGAGTGAGGCAAAACATCGGGGCAGAAGGATTTGGCAGAGGACATGGCAGCCAGGAAGGAGAGAGAGAGAGACAGAGAGAGAGAGAGAGAGAGAGAGAGAGAGAGAGCGCTCAACTCACCAGTGACAAAATATAAACCTCAGACACCTCCCAGTGACCTACTTCCTCCAGTCACACCCTACCTGCCTATATTTATCACTGAGTTAATCTGTATCGGTGGACTAATGCCCTGATTGGGTTATAGTTCTCGTAATCTCATTAGTTCACTTCTGAACATTTCTTCCATTGTCTCACAGGAGCTTCTGGGAGAAACCTCATATCCAAGCCCAAACACAGGGCAAACACCAGAACAGACTGAGACATAGGAGAAATGTAAAAGTTCTTTGTGAATTTAAAGTAAATTGATGATTGATTTGCTAAGGGTTCTAATAGGCAAGAACAGATGGGCAATGTAAGCAGGAAGATGGGAATTCTAAGAAAAAGTGAAAAAGGTGTGTTTGTCAATGAGTATATAGGTCCAAAGAAAGAGTTAGTGGGCTTTATCGTATGTCAGTGGGAATTTCCCAAACTGAGAAATAAAGATGAAAGAATGAAATAAACAGAATAGAATGTTTAAGAACTGTGGAGCAATTTTAAAAAGGAGTGATATATGCATAATGGGATACAAAAATAAGAGAGAAAGGAACCTTAAAAAACACTTAAAATAATAATGTCTGAGCAATTTACAAAAATAAAAACAGACATTATGCCACAGATCCGGGAAGCTTAAAGAACACCAAGCAGGATAAATATCAAAAAGCCTAGACCTATATATCTCAAATTCAAACTGTGGAAAATCAAAGACAATAAGAAATTCTTTTTTTAAAAAAAATCCAGTTGAGTGGGTGGAATACTTAACCTATAAAGGATGTGAAGAAGATTATACCAGAATTCTTTTCAGAAACAGTGCAGGCAGGAAGAGAATGGCATGTAATATTTAAAGCACTGGGAAAGAAAAACCTATAACCTAGAATTTTTCAAAATTTTCATCAAAAGTGGAGGGGAAATAAAGATAAGTGAATTTATCACCAGTAAATCTGCTTTGAAGGAAGTGTTAAAAGCAATACTTGAGAGAGGAAGAAAATTACATGGATCACTAACTCAGATACACACAAAGGAAGGCCTTTTGAGAATGAATGAATACAGATACCCCCTCTTTAGTCTTAGGTGATGTAGCAGGTAGTGTTTTTTCAAACAAAAGAAATAGCAATAATGATGATGATGATGATGATATACTGTACTGGGTGATATCAGTTTGGGGATAAGATAAATGAGTGACAGAAATGTCATAAGTGTCAAGAGGAAGCATTTGAGAATACTCTAGTAATGATATACAGTGTTATTTGAATGAGTTGTAAATATATTTTGCCAACTGAAGGGCAATCACTTAAAACTTTTTAAAAAGTATAATTGATATGCTAAGAGAAGAGAAATCGGAGTCATATAAAATCCTCATTTAAATGAAAAAATAGTGGAAGAACAACAAAGAGTAAGTATAACAAATAAAAAAAACAGTTATAATATGGTAGATGTTCATTTGACCATATGTGTAATGATTTTACATGTTAATGGTTTAAATACACCAGTTAAACAACAGAGATCTTTAGAGTGGATAAAAAATAAAAGCCAACTATATATTGTCTACAAGAAATTCACTTTAAATACAAAAATATGGGTACATTAAAAAAATGAAGATAAGATGGTGAAAGATGTAACATAAAAATGCTAATCAAAATTGGCATAGCTATTAAATTCAGACAAGCAGATATCAGAACAAGAAAAATTATCAGGGGAAAAATAGTGAAAATTACATAATGAAAAAGCAGACAACTTTCCAAGAAGACATAATAACCCTTAATCTGTATGCACTTAACAACAGACGTAAAAACAAGGTTGAAATAAGTGAGGCAAAAATAATAATAATAATAATTACAAGGAAAATGGATGAACTCACTATTGTGACTAAAAATTTCAACATATCTCTATCAGTAGCTGACAGACCAAACATACAAAAAAAAAAATCAGTAATGTTATACTTGAACTGAACAACACTACCAATCAAAGGGATTTAATTGGCTTTTATAACATATTTCATCAAACAACAGTCAATTATACATTCTTCTCAAGCTTACATGTAACATTCTCTAAGATTGAGGTCATCTTAATATACAAACCACACTTAAAAGAATAGAGATCATTTAATAATGGAATTAGAAATCTATATAAGATAGCTAGAGATCAGTAAAAATAGGTCAAAAATTCCAAAACATTTGGAGATTCAACAGCCTACTTCCAAGTAAAGTATGGGTCAAAGAAGAAGTCTGAAGTTAAAAAAATATATTTTAAATGAAAATATTATTTGTGAAATGATGTAGAATGCATAAACAGCAGTATTAAAGGGAAACATAGGATTAAATACATGTTAGGAAAATATAATTCTGTCTATGTATAAATAGAAAAAAGATCAAATTAAATATAATATATGCAAAAGTAAAGGAATAATAAAATTATATTAAAAATAATTAACTTTAAAACAAGAGAATCAGCAACAGAAAATCAATGAAAGCAACAATTCGGTTTTTTTGAAAAAATAAAATCAATTATGGCAAACCTTGGGGGAAAAAAGACACAAATCACAAGTATCAGCAATAAAAGAGGGCCTACTGATGGATAAATAGATTTTTTAAAAAGAAACTATGTATCATATGCATATAATGGAATAGTATTCAGTCTTCAAAGGAAGAAAATCCTATTTCCTGCTACAAGATGGATGGGCCTTTAAGAAGAAGTAGTTAAAAAATGATAGGTGCAAAAAGCCTCCTCTAACCTTAGTACTGTTTGTCTGTCTGCCTGGCTTTCTCTATCTTTATTATTATTATTTTTTTCATATTGTGGATTGAAACCAGGGCCTTACACTTGCTAGACAAGCATTCTACCACTGAGTACTACCCCAGCCCCTTTAAGACTTTTTTTTTTTTTTTTGAGACAGGGTCTTACTCAATTGCCCAGGCTGGCCTTGAACTTGAGATACTCCTGTCTCAGCCCCCTTCTTGTGCTTTTTCTTCAAAGCAGATGAAATTCATGAACATGAAAGATGTTCTTCCTATACTTGAAATATCCACGACTCTTATCATCCAGGATGGAGAACCTGAGAGTGAAGGCAAGCCTGTTAATGAACCCTCAGCCTCCCAAGCCTGACCTTCACGTGCTCATATCTTCACCCCTCACTCTTCTTTATCCTGTTGAGCATATATTGAGTACCTGGCTTTAAATGCTTTTGGGGGGTTCTCATTTCCTTTTGAAGGCTCCTGTGCCACATAAAACTTACGACAGACATCTGTATGCTTTTCTCCTGTTAACCTCTCCCATGTCTATTTAATTTTCCTGTCCAGCTGGGACCCTAAGAGGGTGCATGTAAAGTTTTGCCTCCTGTACAAGGACCTTATTCTAAGTGAAATAGACCAATGCAAAAAGACAAATAGTGCATGACTCCACTTACATAAGGCATCTAGAGTAGATAAATTCATAGAGACAGAAATTAGATGTCATGTCCGGTTCCAGGGACTGGGGGAGGGAAAATGGAGAGTTCCTTCTGTAAGAGGAAAATGTTGTGGAGGGCCATACACAGCAATGCCAATATACTTCACTCCAGTGCTGCACGTTTAAAAATAGGTGATGTGGTAAGTTTTATGTTTTAACTAGTGGTTGCCAAAAGTTGGGAGGGGGTGTGGAAAGGGATGAATAACTGGAACAGAGGGGATATTTAGGGCAGTGAGAATATTCCGTCATAATATTATAATATTATGCATTTGTCATTATGCATTTGTCAAAATTCGAAGACTACAAAACACTAAGAGTGAACCCTTCATGTTAACAAAGGACTTTAGTTCACAATAGCATATCTGCATTTGTTCATTAGTTATAACAAATACACCACACTAGTGCAAAACGTCAATAATAGGAGAAACTGGGAGGAGAGGAATTACAAGGGACCTCTCTGTACTTTCTGCTCAATTTTTCTGTAACCTAAAACTGCTCTTGAGAATAAAACCTATTAATTAAAATTGATTAGAAAAGGAAGCAAAGATACAAAGAATCTCACTTTGAATTCTGTATCTCCTTGCTGCCTTAGCTTGTCTCTCTCCCTTACTAGATCCCTAGTTTTAAAAGTTCCTCTTGGCAGTTATACTTACCTCCCCATGCATCTATGTACTATTATCTACATCTTAATTTCAGCTTTGTAGAACCTTAAAAATTACTTCATGTTGAAACCCTTGTACTGTCTATGAGTTTACATTTGTCTCTGCCTACATGTACTATTTTCTACTGTCTCTTTCCTAGCTGTCTGCCCCCTTCACTAGGGTTTAATGCACCCAGGGTCATAAGTGAGCACAACACTTTTGCTCCAATAATGGAATTAGCATCTCTGTAACAATGTCCATAAGAAGATGAAATATTCCACTGTAGCAGGTTAGAAGCAGGACTTCTCAAGGGTGTCTGAGTCCCATTAGACAGAACCTGTGTTTTCTAAGTCCTATGTAAGTTGGTGTTGGATTTTTTTCATGACTCCTATATATAAATGTACCTGAAAATAATTTGATGACCATGCATATTTTCAACTCTTCTCTCCCTCCGCTCCTATTTCGTATGCAGCTCTCCTTGCTCAGTTATTAACAGCACTGAATAAATGGAAAGGGGTACAGGAAAAGTCAACAGAAGAGAGGAACTCTGGTAGTTACTTTATTCACTGTGACTCTGATAACTCATACATCTTTAAATATTAGCAGGTGGTATATTTACTATGTATGTGTTTTAGCCTTTAATATATGGATACAAGTTGCTTTATTCTAAGCTTAAGATCTTCCAGTTTGACCTTTTGGAGAAAAAAACTCTATTTCATTATAATGTCCTTTTTTTCAGATTTATACAAAGAGAAAATTACTTTCAAGTATTTATACCATCATCAGATTTTCACAAATCTTTCATACAAAGCTCCCCAGAACAGGAATTTATGTGGGCTCGTTGACCTGGGGAAGGAAGCCGTCCCAACTTACTATCATCAACTGGGCAATGATACCAAGGGAGCAGGAAGAATGTTAGAATCACGGAACATGAACAGTAGTATCCTTTCTCCCCACCTGAGAGAGAGGTAATACCCAGAATCATCCCCAAAACCAGAAGAGGGGTTGGAACCAAACCCAGCTACCCTTGATACTTGACATCTCTGAATCTGCTAGTGTGTGGTTATAATGCTCCTATAACTTAACTACTAAAACCCAAGCAGCAAAAGCAATCACAGAATCAGAACGCTTTGAGCTCTTTAGTTTAAACAATAAATTAATTTACTATACCATGTGATGAGGAATCCAGCTCTCAGGGAGTTTGACAGTTGGCTAAGAGAGAGTCACAAGGAATTCCTCAGATTCTTCCCTCCTTTGGTCCTGCTATTTGATGAGCTTTTGCCCTCACGATTGTCTTTTCATGGCTGAAAGAAGGCTGAAGCCATTCTCCACACCCATCTTCACATAGCAATGTCTGAGGCCTGGAGATGGTCCTTCTAGATCACCACTTTTTAAGATGGAGAAAAACATTTTAGAGACCACGCCGCCATTACTGCCAATGACAAATTCTTTCAGGTCTTTGGTCCACTTGAAAACTTGGTTATTTAGTTAACAATAGTGTGTGCTTTAAGAGTTCTATGAATAAACTGGAAACCTGTCTTTATCAGCGTTGCAGAGATTTTGTCCCATATCCAGGGACATTGTCTTCACAGTGGCGTCATTCACAAACTGTTTTATTTATCCATTATTTTTATTTATGGATCATGCTTTTGGCCTTGCATCTCAAACATCATCTTTAAATTTACTAAGGCCACCTACATTTTCCCCTACATTATCACTTAGTCTTACAGTTTTTAATTTTACGGTTATGACTGTGCCATTATCTCTTACAAGTAATTGCTGTAGGAGTGGGCAAAAGTACATTTCCATTACTACAGAAATCTCTGTTAGCAAGAATAGAAGCAGCACAATTGGTTTCAGCTATTGATTATCAAATTCATTCCAACATTGGAATCATCCCATGTATCAGGATTCCCTAAAGAAACGGGAAAACAGAACATACGTGAAGATTTGTTATTAAAAAAAATGATGCATGATTAAAGAGTCAGGAGAGTCCAAAATTTGGAACATGGTCTTTCAGGCTGGAAACCCAGAAGAGTCAATGCACTTACAGCCTAAAGGCAGCTAAATAGAAATTTCCCTCTTGTTTGGGGGGATGTCAATCTTTTTCTTCTGCTCAGGCTTCAGCAGACTGAACAAGGCTAACCCACATTATGCAGGACAATTTGCTTATTCTAAATTCATTGATTTAAATGTCAACTTCATCCAAAAATATAATGATCCATCACAAGTCCACCCTCGCCAACTTGGTATCCATTTACCTTCCTTATACCACACTTAACCTCCAAATAAAGGCAAAAGCAAGGTCATACTTCAGCCTATCTTGAGCACATGAAAAGTCCCTAGGGATCGTTTCCCAATTCAGTGACTCCAATTCCCACAGAAAGTTCTGGCCAGTGGAGAAGAGCAGTCACAGAGCTTTTTGAAGATGCTGAGGCTCCCCGTGCAAGCTCATTTCTCACGGTTGTGGTGAAAGCTGTGTCTTTTGGAGCCTCCCAGGAAGAATCAATGGATATTAAATGACCATTAAAACATTCCAACCCTATCCTTTGTTCCTTCCTCCACATTTAATCATGGTGAGTTGGGTGTTTCCAGTTTGCTTACTGCTGGCCACAATTGGGTCCTAAGGAGAATTAGCACTGTATTATACAGCATCCACCCGAGAAGAGGTCATTAAGCATTTGCTCAGGTTAAATCACTCAGGCAAGAAAGGCCCCTCCTGCTGTAAGGAGGCATGCTGTTGCCACTCGGGGAGAAGTATCTGCTTCTGTTCCACTGGGAGCGGGGAGACTTCTTCCACTAACAAAGAGGACTCATTTGAATTTAGGGACTCAATTTTGTAAGTTCCATTAGGGTTTCTTCACTCATCTCCATCTCAATGTACATATTCCACTCTTTCTCAGTGTACATGTCCTCCCTTTAGGAGTAGACATGCTGATAAGCTAGTAGGTAGTCCAGTGCGTTACAATTCAACCAGTAGCAAGATGAGATTCTGCATTTGATTTTCAGCAACCTCAACCCTCTGGCTATAGGAGGTATGGGTCTCCTTTCAGGGTACACATTTATCATTTATATGGTGCTTGAGCTGGGAAATCAAATCCCTGAGTTTAACCTGTTTTTTCCCCCATTACTTTGTCTGACAACATTAGTCAGCCTTATTACATTCATTTGTTTTCCAAAAAAAAAAAAAAAAAAAAGAAGTTTCAAAGTATCATGTATACGATCTGGATATCCAGTCCATTGCTTCTTATAAGAGGTTGATTAGGCGTATGCAATGTCATCTCCATTCCCAGATAACACCATGGACTATTAGTGCTTTTTTTTTTTTTTTTTTTTTTTACGGGGTGGGGGGTACCAGGGATTAAACTCAGGGGCACTCAACCACTGAGCCATATCCCTAGTCCTATTTTTTACTTTATTTAGAGACAGCGTTTCACGAGTTGTTTAGCACCTTGCTTTTGCTGAAGTTGGGTTTGAACTCACAAGCCTCAACCTCTGAGCCACTGGGATTATAGGTATGTGCCATCATGCCTGGCCAATTAGTGCTTGTTTTACTAATGGAAATAGAGTTATTGGCATCTTTGAACTTAATTAGATTACAGAGCCAGTCAAAAAAAAATTCAGAAAACTCACATTTAAAATTTTATTCCACTAGCACCAAAATCTGTATAAGTCAGGAATCTTCAGAGAAATAGAACCTATAGGTGATATATATGTATCTATATCATTTTCTTTGTTTCTCATTCTCCCTCCTTGATACATATTTTATCTAGATCTATAACATGTAATACATAGAAAATATAATATGTAGCATTTAAAAACTATTTTT
Organism: Spermophilus citellus; assembly: GCF_964194105.1. Lineage (NCBI taxonomy): Eukaryota > Metazoa > Chordata > Mammalia > Rodentia > Sciuridae > Spermophilus > Spermophilus citellus. The sequence goes on from NC_138193.1 coordinate 1,908,163, forward strand.
ATATAATATGTACATATATGTGATATCTTAAGTTTAGGAGTTGCATGTTATATGTAAGAGTAAAGACGTTTCTTTGAAAAATTGACTCATCTTGCCACTGAAGGCCTTCCCAGAGAGGGGAACCTCAACTCAGGACAAGTATCTTTTGTGTTCAGAACAGAAAAAAATTTCAGTATGCACCAGCCAAAGACTCAAACAGGTTTATTTATGACAGCAGATACACACTCAAGGGAGAATGCAGTCTATCTCCATAGGAAGAGATGACAACCTCTTGCTCTGAGGTGTTAATATTTATAGTGGGATAGTAGTTAGAGGCTGAACTAAAGATGGAATCAGGGCAGAGTGACACAAGTTCACACCAGTTTTCTCTACCTTTGAGCATTTCAGATGCATTCTGTCACTTTTTGTGTACAAGAGCACAAGCCAAGAACAAGGGCTAAGAATGAGGGCTGGATTTTGCATTTCAAAAGTTCAAAGGTTCATGGGCATTTCCTGTATTCCAACAGTTCATAGATGCTTCTAGGACTCAGTATTATCTTTCATTTTCTGTATCCCCAAATTCCTATCTCAATATCATGTAATTACATGAGCTGGTGAGCCTAAAATATGCCGTGTGGACCCATAGGCTGGATACCCAGGAGAGCCAACACTGAAATTAAATCTGGTCGGTTACAGTGGTGCACTCCTGTAATCCCAGTGGCTTGGGAGACTCAGGCAGGAGGATCAAGAGTTCAAAGCCAGCTTCAGCAAAGTCAAGGTGCTAAGCAACTCAGTGAGACCCTGTCTCTAAATAAATTACAAAATCTGGCTGGGGATGTGGCTCAGTGGTCAAGTGCCCCTGAGTTCAATCCCCAGTTGCCCCCACACTCCCCCTGCAAAAAAAAAAAAAAAGAGAGAGAGAAATTGAGTCTGAAAATTTGTTGAAGAATTTCCTCTTGCTAGGGGAGGAGAGTCTTTTTCTTCTATTCAGGCCTTCAACTGATTAGGAAAGGTCCACCCATATTATGGAGATCATTCCTTTTACTCAAAGGTTGTCTAATTTAAATTCTAATCTCACCCTAAAACATCCTTTGAGTTGACATGCAAAATTAACTATGGCTCTGGGGAACTTTACAAAGTACTGATGCCTGAAGCCCATCGCCTGAGATTCTGATTTCCTTGGTGTGGATACAATCTGAGCATGAAACACTAAAGTCCCCAAGGTGATTCTGCCAAGGTCAGGAACTAACCTTGGGATTAGGCTAATTAAGATTCACCCCCTGGCAGTGGAAGAAGAGCCCAGGCTCCCTGGAAGGACAGGCCTCCTGATGCTTGAACAAAAGTGGGATCAGCAAAAAGAAGTGGGAGGGAGGTGCCACAGTGACTGATTTGGGATTAGGAACCCATCATCTCTGCCACAAAGCTTTAAAATGAATTGCTTTCATGATGGTTTTTCTTGTTCATTAATATCTTCCATCCTCTGTGCTTCACATGCGGCTCTTCAAATTTCAATTTATATTGATTAAAAATAAGCAAAGCTAAAGTTTTAATTCCTGTCACACTAGCCACATTTGCTGTGCTCAGTACCCTCCCTCCTCCAAGGACTAGTGTCTATTGTACCAGGTTGCATAGGATATTTCCACCTTCACAGGGAGTTCAGTGCAGCACTGTTCTGGAATAATACATTGAGCAGAGTTCAGTTTGCTCTGCACCAGAAACTGAAGACATGGAGGCTATTAAGACACAATCCTGCCCTCATAAGGCTTACTGTGTGGCTAAAGAAGCATGATATGTGAGTGCTTAATTATAACAGAATGTGATATTACCCATCAGGACATACTCATTGCATAAATATTTCAAAGGCAAATGGAATCATGATCCACTTATTTTTTTTTTTACTACCTACCTCTTAAAATATTTCAGACCCATTTTTCTCTATGAGGTATTAAAACAATACAGTCATATACTTTTAAAAATGTCTACAAACATAGGAAACAGAGGAACTGGGGTAAAAGAAACATCCTGGGAACTCACAGTGGCCGTGTCTGTAAAGTGTGACCCCAAACTCTAGCCCATATGTAACAGGATGAGAAAAAGTCATCTTCGAGAACTGTAAATGTAGGGCTGGGCAGATAGCTGAGTGGAAGAGCTAGTCTGATCCCCAGCACCACAAACACAAACAACAAAAGGAACTGTAAGTGGGAATGAAAGGCACGAATCCTGACATTTGACCAAAGCTGATGGTCTTAGTGTTCTCTTGGAAAGCTCACAGAACATGTACGCATGCAACCAAAATCTAACTCTTAACATTTATAATCAAGCAGACCAGGACATTGCTTTAGCCCCGCTGCTAACAACAAGCCCAGTCAGCAAGCTACCTGGGAAGTTCATCATGACAGTGTTGATCAGTATGCATAGCAATAGTGGTTCCACTTAAGCAGACAGCCCAGGTGTTCTGAGGTGCCCATGGTCACAAAAGTTACTTGTCAGACTATAAATAGTCTAAGGAAATGTAGCTTTAACAAGTGGAGAAGAGGGGCAGACTGTGGGAGTTCATTTTTAGATCAGCTAAGGAAATATGATTTTCCTTCACTCTTTTTGTGGTCACAGTCCCTGCCACTAGAATCTCTAACCAAGGCCTGCTTTCAGAAAAGGTAGCAGTTCTTGATTTTGCCTGCTCAGCACTCTTGCTCTCCTGCAGGGACCCAGACGGCTGATCACATAACCCTGACCTGCTGGTCTGATAGGAAGTGACCAGAGGCCTCTGACCCCTGAGGTCATCTGACTTCATTCAATTCTTGAAGCTCTGCCCGCTGCCCGGGTGGGAAATGCTCCTTACACCAGCAGAGAATGGTAGGCATTGGAAAACTCTACCAGGATTTGTAAACGTTTGAGTGGATAGTGTCTTCTCCAAGAGCAGAAACAGCGAGAGAGGGAAATATGAATAAAGAATGAAAAGGTGATTGCTTTTCTGATATAAACTTTTTTTTACTCTAATTTTAATTCTATGAAATACAACTTTAAATAATAATAATAAAGCCTGCTGAAGTGGATTCAACGGTGGTCCCTAAAAATACGTGTCCGTGTCTTACCTCCTGCCACTGAAAAACATGCCGATGTTTGCTGATGTAATTAAGTTAAGGAGCTCAAGTTGAAATCATCCCCGATTATCCAGGTGGGCTGTAAATCAAATGACTGGTGTCTTTATAAGATATAAGCAGAGGAAAGACAAACACAGAGGAGGATGCTCTGTGAAGACCGACGAAGGTGAAGATCAGAGTTATGAAGCCCAGACAAGAAATACCTGGAGCCAGTAGAAACTGAAAGAGGGAGCAAGGATGTCCCCCTGGAGACTAGGAAGGAGGACAGCCTTAACAAAACCTGGACTTGAACTTCAGACTTCCAAAACTACACGAAGATCAACTTCTATTATTAAAGCCTTCAAATGTGTGGTCATCCCTCACAACAGTTATAGGAAGCCTAAATAAATACTATATTAAAAAAAAAAAAATACTTTGCTGAATCATTCAAAACTTTGGCTATAGGAAGATGTTGTGGTTTGGTTACGAGGTGCCCCCCAAAGCTCCTGTGTTAATGCAGGAATGTTCATCAGTAAAGTGGATGGACTGTGAGAGGTGTGACCTAATCAGTCCATCCTCCTTTGAATGACTGGGGGATGCCTCTGAGAAAGTGGGGTGTGGCTGGAGCAGGTGGCTACTGAGAGTGTGTCCTGGAAGGATGCATCTTCCCCATGGCCCCTCCCCCAAACCCCTCCAGCTCCCACCTCACCTCACCCCCATCCTGGGCACCAGGAGGGGAGCAGCTTCCCTCCCCCACACCTTCCCCCACAATAGGCTGCCTCACCAGACACCCAGAGCCATGGAGCCAGCCATCTATGGACTGAGACCTCTGAAGCCATGAGTCCCAAACAAACTTTTCCTGTCCTTGTCAGGTATTTTGGTCACAGCAATGCAAAGAGCTAACTAAAACAGAGATGTACACCTAGAACCACTTTCTTGTTTGTATTAATTCTCTAACAATAAAATAATAGCAAATAAAACTCTTGGTATTTATCCAAAAAATACTTTCTTTCAAACTAGGCCCGATTTGAGGAAAGTCTTGGCCTGGTTTCACAGACTCGGAATCCTTTTTCTGAAGTCGAAAGCAATGCTGTTTTTGAGTGCCACTAGGGGTAGCAGAGAAAGAGATTTTAAAAGGCAGTCTATCTTCAAATGAATTTCAGACTTTTTTATGTAGGGTAGGCTGTTTCGAACCATGTGAGTATTTGGACAGATACACTTGGGGCATTTAAAAGGGCTTTCATTGTCTGGTTCTATATTCTTACATTTCAAACCGAGATAAAACATGCAGGAAGGGTAAAATTGCTATTATTCTTCAGGAAATAGGGGACACAGTCTCCTCCATACATGTAAATTCCCTCCTTCAATTTTTCCATGTTTCTCAAGCTCGTAGCAACTAAAGAGCAGAAATGGCACTTCCCTTTGATAAAGCATCATAAGATCCCCAGCAAGGGAAGAATCCCATGCAATTATAAGGAAAATTAAACAATTATACTTCCAATTGATTCTTACAATGCCCTAATGTGGCAGTTCGATACTATTTCCTAACTCTTGACAGACGAAGAGCCAAAGTGTTAAGTGATTTCCCCCTGAACCATTCAGTGTTTCAGGAAAGAGATCTCTGCCTCCCAGGCACATCTGCGTTAGAATGGCATGTCCTCAGTATTAATTTACTCATCTCATTGTTTACCTACCCAATCAGATCTACAGAGGGGTGCTGCTTGTCCTAAGTGGACGGGTCCCAGCATAGCTACAGAGAGCCACATGTTTGTGGTTGCTGTTTGTTGTCAAGGCACAGAAAAATCAAAGCTGGCATTCCCTCCCACCCAGGAACGGGCAGTCACTCTCAGGAACTGAATTGTTCATTAGATTCTCATTTCCCTCTCAGAATTCAACTCAGCCTGGAGAGGTGAAATATTCAGTTGCTCACATCTCCGCATGGGTTTGCCAATGTCGTCTTAGAGAGATGAGATGTGGGGCTGCTTGCCTGAGAGAGCTTGGGGCTGTTCTTGTGGAGAATAAGGAGAATAAGGAAACCGCTCAAGGAGGCCAAGGAAAATGCTGAAACAAGGCCTTCGGATGATAAGCGTCCCTCCTGAACAAGGTTCCTGCAACGTGTAGAGAGGCAAAACTCATGGGGAACGGGGTTCATCTAAAGGAGGAAATTTTTTTCACCCAGGTATTTTATGCTGGGTACCAAAATGTGGCCATGGAGCATTATAGGTAACTTCTGGGCACCTGCTTGGTTAGTGCCACGGCTGCTCTTGGTGCTAAGCCCATAGTCCACCAGGCTTTGTGCTGTCACACACCCGGCCGACTTCCAAATACCTTCATTTTATCTCTGTGCCTTCAAACTGGAGTGTGCCTGGCAACTGGAGCCTTCTCAGCCAGCACCAAGAATTAGCACGTACCCCCACCCCCATGCAGCCCTTGAACAGAGACTAGCAAGATCTGGTGCATAAATACCCCAGCTCCTTTGTACCCAGAGTGGCCCACATACTCCAGCAAATGCACCGACTAGTCATCGCTTCACAATGTGCTCTTTATTGGTTGCCTTCCTTCACCATTCTCCTTCCCCTCTGTGTTTGCTGGGATCACCTCCAAATAAACATGGACTTGTACTAAGGTCTGCTTCTGGGGAAACCAAACTAAAATGGTTGGCACGGTGGTTTTTAACCAAAAATCTCTTCCCTGCCTAAATAACTGCTGGATTTGCATTTCCAGAGTCTTGCTCTATCCGAGTGCTTGCTAATTCATCCCCTCAACAAAGTGTCAGCCAGAATAGTTAAATGGTCTAAGGGCATGTTTTCTTTTTGGCTTATGATTCAACTGTTGAAACAGAAATACTTTTAGATCTACCATTGTTAATATAGAAAGAATATGGTGCCAGGAGGCCAAGCTGGCATCAGCAAAGCCCTAGGGGAGGAACTGAACCTCCACTCCCACCTGGTACTACCAAGGAGTCCCACATTGTTTCCAAGTATCCACAGATGCAAGTGGAGAATGTGGATTGCCACCACCTTGAGAGTCATGAAGTGGCATTGACTTTCCCCTGGTGAAATGGTGCCATAGAAGCCCTACCAAAGTACAGGATTTAAATAAGACCCTGAATCTTGTAATTCTCAAAATAGTTAGCTTTAAATAAAGATTATCTTGTCATACAAAACTCTAGAGAGCTTTTAAACTAAAAGTAAAAAAAAAATAAGACAATAGAAACCAACCCCAAGATGGCACTGATGTTAAAATTATCTGAGAAGAACTCAGAGCAGCCGTCTCAAAATGCTGCCATGGACAATTAAAATTTTTCAAACAGAATTTTACAACAGAACATCTTGCAAAATAAATAGAAGACACAAAGCACCGAATAGAAACCTTAGAACAAACTAATGGAACATCCAAAATAAAAGGCTCAGTGTTGGGATCATCAATGGAATGGAAAGGAAAGAAAAATAATCAGTAAAGTTGAAGACAGAACAACATATATTCCAAATAGGAACACTAAAGAGAGAAAATAAACAGTCAAAACGGAAGGAAGGAAGGAAGGAAGGAAGGAAGGAAGGAAGGAAGGAAGGAAGGAAGGAAGGAAGGAAGGAAAGAAGGAGGGAAGGAAGGAAGGAAGGAAGGGAGGGAGGGAGGGAGGGAAGGAGGGAGGGAGGGAGGGAAGGAAGGAAGGAAGGAGGGAGGGAAGGAAGGAAGGAAGGAAGGGAGGTCTTTCAAGAATTTATGAGATTATGACCAAAAAAAATCTAATCTTTATATTTTTAGAATCCTAGCAGGAGAAAAGAAAGAAGATGTGGATGAAAATACATCCAAAGAAATGATGACTAAAAACTTCTTGAATTTGGCAAAACCCCAGAAATCTGCAGATGAAGAGGTAAGCAATCACCTTAATTCCAAAAGAGACCCATATTACAACACAATATAATCAAACTTATGAATATAATAATAGGAAAAAACCACCTTAAAAGTAGGCAGAAAATAAATGACAGACAACCAAAAGGAAAATAATAATTAAAATGGCAGAGAATTTCTAGAAAGAAACCATGGAGTCCAGAAGTAAGTGGCATGACATTTTCAATTGCTTAAAAGAAAAGCACTGTAAAGCCAGAATTCTATATTTATTAAAAATGCCCTTTAGGAATTAAGATGAAATGTGAAAGAAGTCTAAGATAACTTGCCACCAATAGATCTGTCCTGGAAAAAAAAAATTGTTAAAAAAAAAAGTGTTCTAAAAAGAAACAAAAATGAAAAAAACTTGGAATATCAAGAAAATAAAAGATGTTAAGAGCATAAATACAAGTAACTGCAATGAACTCCTTTTCTCCTCTTGAGTTTTCTAGATAATGTTTGGTAGTTGAAGCAAGATTAAAACACTGCCTATTGTGGTTCTCAATGTATGTTTGAGTTAAGATAGTTAAAAGAAAAGGGAAAGTATATGTATATAAAGAGAATTCGTAAGTATGTATCTGTAATGTGGTACCTAGAACAACCACTAAATAAGCTATAATTGAGGCAAACTCAACACTATACATAAAGTCTAAAAAACTTTCAGTAGCTCACAGAAATTAACTAAAGATAAAACAAACAAACAAAACAAAATATAAATGGTAGACTCAAAAAGATCATGATTTCCTTTAAATATAAATGGTCTAAATATACCACTTAACGGGCAGAGATTAAAAGAATCATTTATGCTCTTTAAGAAACTCATTGAATATAATGACAGTAACAGGCATAGTTTGATTTTTTTAAAGAGTAAAAAATAATATTCTATATAAACATTCATCAAAATATTTGGAGAAATACTACTGAATATTAGATAAAATGCCTTTCAGAGCAAAGTTTAAAAAAAAATTATCAGGGTCAGTGGAAGACATCACATAACAATAAAAATGTCAACCAACCAAGAAAAAATAACGCCGGGCACAATGGTGAATGTATGTAATTCCAGCAGCTTGGGAGGCTGAGGAAGGAGGATCGAGAGTTCAAAGTCAGCCTCAGCAATTTAGCAAGACCCTAAAAAAACTCAGTGAGACCTTGTCACTAAATAAAATACACAATAGGGCTGGGGATGTGACTCAATGGTCGAGTACTTCTGAGTTCAATCCCAGCTACCACTCTCTTAAAAAAAAAAAAAAAAAAGACATAGCAGTCCCAAATGGGTGTGAATCAACAAGAGGGCTGGAAATGTATGAGCTTAACTGAAAAGAGAAACAAAGAAATTCACAAGGATAATTGGAAACGTCTCTAAAATTGATAGAGTAGTGGAACAGAAAGTCAGTAAGAACGCAGCTACACCACCAACCATCATAACCGAAATGATACTAGGCCACTTTGCCTACTAAGAGCAGAAAACACATTTTTCAAGCCATATTTGCAAATGTCATGATGACCTATCTATAAAAATCCCAGAATAGCTACAAAAAGCTCCTAGAACTGATAAGTGAGTTCAGTAAGGTTGCAGAATAAAAAAATCGACCTACAGGAATCAATTTATTTCTATATGATAGAAATGAACTCATGAAAACTGATATTTAAAAACTGAAAAAATGACAAAAACTTTAAAGGAGGTTGTATAATGAAAATCAAAAACTGCCGGTGGAAAAAAGTCAAAGAAGTTGTAGGTAAATGAAGAGACATGACTGATTCATGGATTGGAAGATTGAGCATAGGAAAGAAGTTAATCCCCTACAAATTGATACACAAAAATAACAAAATTTCCTTCAAAATCCCAGGAATAATTTTTATAGATTTAAACAAAATTGCTCATGAGTTTAAGTGGAAAAGCAAAGGAACAAGATATAAAATAACTAAAAAAAATTCTGAAAATAAAGTGGGAGGAATCAATGCAATTTTGAGACTTATATAGCTACAGTAATCAAGACCATGTGATATGGGGCATGTAAAGACATGTAGGTTGAAGCTTCAGACCAAAGAAACTAGAAATAACCCCACATAACTACAAACAACGAATATATTTTTAAAAATATTCTCTAGTTGTCAGATGACCTTTATTCCACTTATTTATATGTGGTGCTGAGAATCGAACCCAGTGCCTCACACATGCTAGGCAAGCACTCTACCACTGAGCCAAACCCCAGCTCCAACTAACTAATATTTGACAAAGTTGCTAAAGCATATCAGTGCAGAAAGTAGAGTTGTTTCAACAAATGGTCTGAAGTTTTAGATATCTGTAAGCAAAACATGAACCTAGATCTAACTCAAAATCTATTTAAATGTTAAACATAGCATGCTTAAACTTTTAGAGGATATCATAGGAGAAATATTTGAGACCTAGGTCTCAGTAAAGAGTTCTAACAATAAAAACACGATACGTAAAATTAAAAAAAAAAATTGGTAAATTGAACTAAACCAAAATTTGCAACTTTTGCAAAATCCCTGTTAAGAAGACAAAAAGACAGGACAATATTACCAAATGCATTTGTGATATAGGACATTTGCCTATGCTATATGAAGAACTCTCAAAAATCAACATTAAAAACATGATCCACTTTAGAAAAATGGTTGAAAAGCTGAAGAAATACGCAGAAAATGAGCGTACATGCTGATGTTCAACATCAGTAACCATTAGGAAAAATCAAATGAAGAACATGAAAAAAATACATTCCTATGCATGTATTGAAGCAAATACAATAAAAATATGGTAACCATACCAAATGCTGGCAAGGACAAAGTTGTTGGTGGGAATGAAAAATGGTCTAGCAGCTGTCAAAGAACATGTGTTCTTTTGTGTTTGAACTATTTCACTCAGTACTGTGAGACCTACTCCTGTTACTGCATGTAGCTTCCTTTTTTTTCATTTTCATTGCTGTATTATATTCCTTCTATGAATATAACATGATTTATTTACATTGTATTATGACTGAAGGAATTTGGAATGATCCTAGTTTAGGAGAATGAAAATAATACTGCTAAAAACTCCTATTTTGTATTATTGCCATTACCAGTCTTATATTAATTTTAGTTATTCTGTTGTAGAGACTAATTAAAGATAAAATTTGCATACCTCTGATTCCAAAGGAAGTTGAGCACCCTTTTATGTTTATTTGTCCATTTGTATGTCATTTTTTTATGAAGCACCTATTTTTGCTTATTTTCTGTTTGTTGCTTATTGATTTGTAAATGTTGCAAGTGTCTTCTCCCATCTGGTGAAATGAATTTTCTCTTAATACAGTACTTGAATGAACACCCCACCACCATCACCATTTTTTGTTTGTTTGTTTGTTTTTTTGTTTTTTTTTTTTTTGGATAGGGCAGAGAAATTTCCTATCCCAAGGGAAAGGAGAGACTAATGAGCTTTTTTATTTTTATTTTTTTGTACCAGGTATTGAACCTAAGAGTGCTTAACCACTGAGGCACATACACAGCCCTCCCCCTTTTTTCTTAAAGACAGGGTCTTGCTAAGTTGCTGAGGCTGGCTTTGAACTCGTGATCCTCCTGCCTCAGCCTCCCGTGCTGGTGGAATTACGGATGTGTGCCACTTCACCCAATGCCTGGCCCACTGGGCTCTGTTGTTTCCATAATAACAGTGTAGTTTTGGGAGAAGAATGGAATTTACTTGTGTAAGGATGCTACCTAGGTTCCACATCGGTGAACTGAGGCCACAGGAACCAGTGCTCTCAAATTGCGGGTCAGCTGGAATGTCCAGAGCAGCACTGGCAGAGCATACAAGTGACACCTTTGAACACAGCTGAGATCCTACCTCTCCATCCATCCCTCCCCACCCACAGGGATCCTGGGAATAAAATGGGAATGACTGGGACAATCTAAAGCAACTAGAAGTAGGGAACCACACACACAAAAAAAAAAATCTGACAAAATTCTATCTGTTACTGTTAATGGTACGAGGTTATAGCAGCCTAGGGGAAAAGAGATGGACAAAAAAAAAATATTCCCTGGGTTTCAGGATTCTACATCTCATGATAGAGGTGGATCTTTTGTGATAAGTATTGACATGAGAGCCAAAGGGAGACAAGACCAATGTTGTCTAAAGTTAACTAAAGAATTCACTGCAGCTATTTGAAAAATGATGCATATGAGTTGAAGGGGGGAATACCTTTACTTCATTCTTAAATGCTCAAAATTTCTTTATAATGTGTGTGTCCGTGGGCACTGCACAACTTCATAGAGACGTCCAGTAAGAAGGGGCCTCCACATTGTGTTGGGAAAGAGTAAGATACCAACAACTCGAGGAAAAGAGAGAAAGAACCTAAGCCAAAGCTTCTCAGACTTTCTTGGTTTACACTGCCTTCTGTGACTCAGAAATGTCTGAAGCTGCCTCTAGACCAGAATACTACTACCACTACCAATAATAATAATAATTATTATTATTATCAATTAGTTAAGTCCAAACAACTTCAAATGTATATATGTTCTAATGGCTTGGTGTAGTGGAGCCTCATTGTAACCCTAAAGTCAGTCCCAAGATGATTTTGCAAATCATTCAGGGACATGGCACAGAGCAGTAAAAATGTTGTCACCTGATTCGTGTTCCCAGCTCAAGTGGGACACAGGGATGCTCTCTCTTGTTAAAACTCACATATTGTAAAGTAATGTCCTCTGAGTGGTTTATCTAGTGCTACATGTCCCCCATTTCTGTGCTTTTCATTTAAAATGGGCCCCTAAGAATCCTGCTGGAGAGCCACCCAGTGTTCCTAAAGGCAGGAAGGCTGTGATGTGCCGCATGGAGAAGCTTCCCTTGGGCCTGGGTTATAGTGCTATTGACCACGAGTAGTTCAGGGTCCATGAGTCAACACTCTATCTTAAATATCTTTCAACAGAAATGCACCTAAAACAAGGTTACGTGTTGAACGGTGGGTGAAATGAGTCCTACATCTCCTCACTGGTAACGGCTCAGCATTCTCTAACTCAGTGTTCAAGGAGATATTATAGAGCACAACTGCTCCTAATAGTGAAAATCAACTACCGCTATTTGAAAAAAATACATATAAGTTGAAGGGGAGAAAAACACCTTTATCTCATTCTTTAATACCCCAAATTATATAAAACTGTGGGTGCTTGTTGGACACTGCCTAGCTTCTCAAACTCGGAGTCAGAGTGGACACCACCACCTTTATTTATGGCTTGACGGAGATTTTCACATCATACTCTTCACCGTGATAACTCCTGGTTACAAAATTTCAAGGAGATATGACATCATCAATAAAAATGCTGCATGATCTAATGTAGAGGCTGTCAAAGTACATTGTCCCACAGATAGATCAAGTGTTCTGTGCTTCTCTTAGAAATTTAAAATGTTCTGCAGCATTGCAGGAAGTTTGCTATGGTACACTGGGTACTTCACCATACCGTTTGGGAAATTCAGTCTAATTAAAGAAAAAACAAAAACAGAGTGTAACTGGGTATTTTAAGGAATTGCTGATATGGCTATTTTACAATATGGAAAGAAACTGCATATTTATAAGAAATGGCAAAAATATAGTACAGCTGAAAATGAGTTTTGATTGGCAGATAAAGATTTTGAAGACCTCTTTGTGTTAGTCTGCTTTTTTTGTTACTATAACAAATACCTGAGAAAATCAACTTATAGGGAAGAAAGTTTTATTTTGACTCGCAGTTTTCGATGTGTCAGTCCATGGACACCGGGAGTGGCTGCTTTGGATCAGTGGCAAATACATCATAGCAGAAACACATGGGAGAGGGAAACTTCATCTCGCGGAGGCCAGGAAACACAAACAGAGAAACAGGAAGGGGCTGTGGTCCCAGTAGCTTCTTCAAGGGCCTGCCTCTGTTTTTGTTCAGAAACTAGGTGTCCCCCATAAGCTCATGTGTGAGATATATGCAAGAAGACGTAGAGATGAAATGATGGGGCTATGAAAGAGCTGATCCGATCAGGGATCAATCCACTTGAATGGATTAACAAGGTGGTAGCTGTAGGCAGGTAGGATGTGACTGGAGGAGGGAACTCACTAAGGGCGTGCCTTGGGGGGGGGTCTTTGTCCCTGCTGAGCAGAGCCCTCTCTCTGCTTCCTGGTGCCCGGTCCTGAGCTGCTTTCCTCCTCCACTCCCTCCCAACAGGAAGTGCTGCCTCCCCTCACACCCAGAGCAATGGCGCTGGCCACCTGTAGACGGAGACCTCTGAAACCGTGAGCCCCAAATACACTTTTCCTCCTCTAAAATTGTTCTCGTCAGGATTTTGGGTCACAGCAATGAGGACAATCAACTGACTAAAAAGCCCCAGTTACCTAACTTCCTCACACTAGGCCCCACCTCTTAAAGGTCCCACCTGTCAATAGTGCCAGAGGCCTTGTGTGAACACTTTCAGACTACAGCAGAGTATTTAGCTTTCATTCTGAAAGTGGTGGAACCAAAGAACATTTTGAAGACGAGAGGGTAGACTGACATTGATTTGTTTATATGATACGGAGGAACAGTTATGCACAGAAAGAGTTAAACTCTGTGTGTGTGTGTGTGTGTGTGTGTGTGTGTGTGTTTAGCACAATCAGGTGGTCCTGAAGGCAGGATTGAACTGGGGGAAAATTATAGGTACAAAGAAAAGAACACACACTCATTTCAGTGTCAGATAATATGAACCTGATCAAAAGCTTTAGAAGTGGGAATATTTTAAAGAAATGACGCAAAGTTAGAATTCAAAGGATTTAAATCAGACATCAGGGATACAGAGATGTGTGCCTATTCTTTGACTTCAGCTGGGCCACTACATGGAAAGTGATGCATTTATCCAAGTTTATCTTGAGTTGCCTTTCGGATTCTTTTCATTCATGTTGACTGAGAAGGATAAATTAAAACTCAGTTTTCATCCAATCCATGTTCCAGGTCAACTTTGGCAGAGGGGTTAGAGGGGAAGGGAGGGGGCATGGGGTAATTAATGATGGTGGAACGTGATGATCATTGCTATCCAAAGTACATGTATGAAGACCCGAATTGGGGTGAATATACTTTGTATACAACCAAAAAGAAGAAATTCAGACAGATTTACTTTCTGTGTATAGATTCATTTAAACAAAATCGTATTTTAAAACACTTAAAACTCCTGTCATACCTATTAAAACATTCTCTAATTTTTACCTTGGACAAATAAATACTGCTGGTGTCCATCACTGATATATTATTCTGTCAGTGCCAAGTCATATTCAGTACTGATGGTCTGAAGTACTGTTGCTTTCAGACTTTGGGCACCAAAACCTATATATTCCAGGCTATTCTCAGATTTTGTTTTCAAGTCAAGTCTGATGAGGTCCAACCTATGTTTCTTGCTAAATGCACATGGGCAAATTTCCTAAGATGAACACACAGGTAACAGTCATGGCTCATCCTCTCTCAGGACCCCAGGCACTGCCCATTCAAAACAGAGATGGGGCTCCTTGGCAGAGAAGTAGGGTGAGATTGGTGGGATCATAAGTTTGACCACAGTCAAAGCTCAAGGAGTTCTGGGTGCCCAGCAGACCCACTCGGGGTCTGGCCTGAGGTCAGTGGATATCCCAGACAGAGGTACATCATCTTACAAGGGCCTGGCTGTGTGTCCTGCTGACGAATGCTAGGGAGACCAAGTTCACCCTTCCTGCAAGAAGCACCCCTTTGTGAGATGGCTTATGGGAAAGGAATTACAGAGAGACCAGAGAAGGAAAAGCCAGATTTTACTAGCAGAGAAAGTGTAGTTAGATGGAAGCCAAATTATGCCCAGCTGGAAAGTGAAAAGCAGAGTTAGTGGTAATCATCCAGCACACACCAACAAATATTTACAGAGCAGGGAACACACCTGGTGACATCCTTGCCTTTATGATTTAAACAGGGGAAAGAGACTCCAAAAAATATTTGTAAATATACTTTAAAGTACATACTTTCTTATATCATTTAATCCATAACTAACATCAATTATGGTTTCTTCCCTGCCCTCCTGACATCCTGGAATCTGCTGAAATTGGGTTTTGCTCACTCACCTTCTCAGTAAGGATTTCTCTGATTGGTCCTTTGAATAATAATAATAATAACAATAATAATAATAATAAAATATAATAGTAATAGTAGTAGTAGTAGTAGTAGTAGTAGTAGCAATGCCCCAAATCCAAGCAGTCTCTATTTTCCTCCCTGTTTTGGTTTTCTCTGTAGGTCTTACTATCATCTGACATACTATATAATTTTTGTATTATTTCCTTATCATCTGGTGTCCCCCAACCTGCACCAGAATATCAGCCCCCATGGACTCTTTCGATGGTATTTTCCACTGATATAGGTGATCCTATATGTATTTATACTTATGTAATATATAATAGTATATAAGTACATATAAATAACTTACATATTTATGTAATATATGCATATTTTCTTAACCTGAAATAGGTTCTGGCATATTGAAATCACTTAATAATATTTGTCAAATACAATTGCACTTTTGTTAAATTCAACAGGAGTTAAAGGGCACTGTAAGCCATGATGGCATATTTTAAAAGGACTTAGCATGACTTGAGGTGTCATTAAATTTCCTCCAGGAGGATGGGGGCTAGGCTGAGGTATAAAGGGTAAGAAGACATGACCTCACGGAGGCAGAGAGGATGGACACAAGGCTGAGAGCAGGACGGAGCAGGGTCCAGGTGGGAAGGCCCTGAGAAGAGGCAGCATTAGGAAAAGGCAGAAGGACCATTTCTTGCAAGTGCTGGGGGAAGATGGTAAGGGTTTTCATCAATTAGTGAGGAAATTCTGAGCAGAAATGAGCCTGATGAAGCTCAGTCTATTGGACAAGTCTGGGATCACCACAGCTTTGGGGACATTCTCATGGCAAAACGTACTCCCACTTTCAAATATTTGGTTCTCCAGATATTTCATCTCAGGACTTCTTTCTACTGTTAAAACGACTGAGAATCCCACTTTTATTTATGGGGGCTATCTCTACCAACCTTCACCACATTTGAAATTAAAACTGGGAAAATTGAAACTGCTTAATTGAAAAATAAGAATAAACTAGTACATGGTAACCTAAATCGCATATTATTGTGAAAAAAGTAACTATCCTTTAAAAAGGTGGTGAGATGAAGTACACTGTTCCATGATTTGGCAGATTGCTTTCATATCTGGCTTAAGAGACAGATGGATTCTGATAGCTGCTCTGTAAGCAATGAACTGGAATATCATAGGCCACCCCGTCTTGAGAAGACTCCACTGTGTACTCCATAATGAGAGCGAAATAGTGTAGTGGTCTCTCTTATCCATGGAGATGGATGCCTGACTACTTACTCGTAATACCAAACACTCTACGTAAAATATTTTACTATACGGACATGGTAAGGTTCAATTTACAAGTTAGATATAGTAAGAGATTAACAATAATAGTAAAACAGAATAATTATAATAAAAGTTTCTTAAGACTTATAAATTATTATTTTTCTGGAATTTTCCAATTAATATTTTTGGTTGACTGTGGATAACTGAAACCTCAGAAAACAAACCTGCAGGTAAGGGGAGTGACTGTAAATAAAAATAATATTTGTGATTTCGGGAACCCTTTCTGAAAGGGTTGTGAGATCTCCAGTGCCCTGGGGCCACACTTGGAAGTCTTCTGCTTTCTCATTTGGGAAGATACCTATGGAAAGCAAACTATGTGCTTGCCAACAAACCTTGCTGACATCTTTGAATTATGCATTACAGAGTGTTTCTATGTATATATTGCTATTTTTTTTAAGTACAGTCATGTCAGGTGTGATGCCAAAGCACACACCTGTAATCCCAGCTACTCAGGATGCTGATGCAGGAGGATGGCAAGTTGCAGGTCAGCCTCAGTCACTTAGTTAGACCCTGTCTCGAAAAAAAAAAAAAAAAAAAGAAAGAAAGAAATACAGAAAGAGAGCCGGACTGGGCAATAGGCATGTACTTAAGAAGCAGAGTCCCTCCATTTAATCCCCAGTACCAATAAAACAAAAATAAAAAAAGTAAAATCATGAATGTATTTTTCTGTGCTTTCCTTTTACCATTTCTCAGTGACTCCATGGATAACAGCATCCTTTATAAACCATGTAAACTAGAAAGGAAAAGAAGTAAATATTTAAAAGTGCCAACCTTTTCAGAACAAATTATTCATTGTGTCTCATCAATACTGCCACTGAAAATTACAGCTGAACTGAAAGGGCAGGAGAGATTGATTCTGTCCCTCTAAGATTTTTTACATGTCACAGGATAATTAGTTCCCTTTAGCTAAGTCACTCAAAAATTTAAAATTTATTTCTTGTGCATAAAATGATATATTTAACTTATTTTGATCTTTGAGTTAAGAAGTGTATGGCTATCTAAATTGTGCCATTTAATATATAACTTAAGATCAATCTCAATCATGTAAGAATACTCTTGGGAAACGTGTATTGATTCTAAAGTGTGTTAGACAAGATCTAGAAATATGTTGGGAAGAATAACTTCAGCTGAACAAGAGAAATATCACACAACTTATTACTTTTTAAAAAACTGTGTAGGTTTTCTTTTTAAAAATTGTCTACGTTTTTACCTTGTATCCATGCTTCTGAAGTCTCTAAAATTAGTGCCATTATTATCCATTAGTTTCCATAACTAAAGCCATTGGGTATCATTTCTATCACTGAAAAAAATTAAATTGCTGTAGGATTTAGACTTCTGAAATAGAATGGTGTTTCCAACTCTGCAGTAATTCTGTGTCAGGACAGGCTGCTTCACCTTAGAATGATTAGTGTTTCGTGAGAGATGTATGAGAAATTTCTAGGCTAATCAAGGGAAAAATTACCCAGCAGTTGAGGTGGATTTTAATTAATCACATTGCTTGCTTGTTAGGGAGAGGTCCTTGAGAAGGTAATCCAAGAAACATCACAGATGGGCTGTTTGTTCTCTTAGGACTATTTTAAAATGGGAAATGCCTGGACTAGTCTCCAGTCCCTCTCCAAACACTCCCAAGACTCTTTTGATAATTTTCTAATCAGTTTCCCTTCTGCCTGGGCAGAAATAAACAAAGACCATCCAAATAAAAACAAGCAAAGTCTGTGTATTCAGAGCTTGCCCTAGCAAGGGAGTTGGCTAACACCACCGCTTGGGTTTGGCAGGGAGAAGAGTGAGAGGGTAGGGGAGGAAGGTTGGCTTCAGAAGGGCCCTGAGTGGGGCCGGTTGTCTGGGGAAGCCACAGGCAGGTGCACTAGGAATGAGGACTCCTCTGTGATTGGTGGAGAGCACATTTTGCCTGGCCTGTTTTCTCACCTGGCAAAATTAAAAGATGATCAACGCAGGCACCTGTTCTTCAACTAACTTCTATAACTCTAGCTCCTACCATTGATTACTGGCATTTAACAAGTAGTTGCTAAGGGAAGGGATTAGGAATCAGAACATCCCTTGGTAGAAATTGTCTTATGCATCTCTGTTTCCCTCTCTAACTAGATTTCCTTATCTACAAAATGGGCTTACTCTCATCCTTTGAATAATAGCTACTGTTTACTGTATGAATCCCATCTGCTCAACTGGGACAGGCACTCGGAAGACATGATCTCATGTAACCCTCCAAACAACCCTCGGACATGAAAGTATTATTCTCATTTTACAGACAGGGAAATAGCTTCAGAGTTACCATCTTGTACCAGTTACTTGTGTTACTAGATTATGACCCAGGGGCAACTTATTTCCCTTCTCTGGGACCTTTCAATATCCCCCCTCTTTAAAGTAGGGGGACAAACACACCTGCATCAAGGCTTGCTATGGATGGGGGAGAAGAAAAAACTCTTCCTGATGGCAAAGTGTCAAACACTAAGTGTAAAGAGAGAATCAAATTTAAAAGTCACCAGAGTTGCAGGCAGAATCACAAATGGAGGCTAAATTAGTTGAGGGGGAAGTTTGAAGAGAGAAAGTGTATCTACTTCAGTTTTGTTTTGTTTTGTTTTCCTAGAGAGGAATGACTGGTTAATTCCCAGTGGAGAAAACTGTCAGGTAGCACCTTCACCAAGCAATCAAAGTTAACCTCAGCCAATTCAGGGATGAATCAACGTAACAGGTCTCTTTTGAAACAGTGCATTGGGAGGGAGCTAGGGCTCTGGTCTGTGGTATTTCTGGCCAAAGAGTAAAAGAAAAAAATAATAAAAAGCACAACCTGAATTTAATCTAAATCAAACTGTGTGAAAACAAAAGACAAGCCCAAAGTGAGGGACACCTGACAAAATAAATAGTTTGAATTTCTAAAATATGTCAAGGTCTTGTAAGACAAGTGCTCCAAGGAAATGTTCCAGATTAAAGAGACTAAAAAAGAGGCAGGACAGCCAAATATAACAGGGGATTGTGGACTGGATCCTAGACCAAGTTTTCTGTTGTTGGATATTAGCAGCACAACTGGTGATTTAAAAAAAAATAAACTCTGAGGTTAGATAATACTACTGTATCGATATTGTTTTCATAATTATGATAATTATGATTATAAAAATGAATGTCCCTAATGGTAAATGCTTAAGGAGTTGACAATGCTAATTACTCTGATTTGATCATTCCATAGCATATACTTGTTGAATTGTACCCCATAAGCATGTGTAATCATTATATACAAAAAATGTTTCTTCAGAGAGACAGAATATCTCTGTTTTGAGGAATTTATATTCCTCAAATGGAATATTTAGGCGTAAATGGGTATGATATTTGCAACTTACTTTCCAATAGAAACTCTAGAAACAATAAACCAAACACAGTAAAGTGTCAATATTTGGGGAATATGGGTGGATGGTATTATTGATGCAGTTTTTCTGTAGATTCAAAAATATTTCAAAATGAAAAGATAAAAGAAAAAGGGTTAAAAAAAAGTCTTGTTATGAAGGTAAAATGTGTTCATGCCTTGAAAGGACTTGAACCATAAGCCTTAAAATATTAGTGACTAGATATAATTATTACCACCACACAATTAAGAAGTGGCAGGGCCACCTCTACTTCTATGTGGCCCTGAAGCCCTTATCCTTAACCCCTTCACATCTTCACTTCTTCAGAGTTCAGAAAACCCAATAAGACAATGGACGGAAAAGTACATGAAAACTGTGACATGCTGCACCTTTGTGAGTGACTGCCATCTCAAGATTCTTGTCCCAATGATGAGATGACTTTCATCCAGACTATGATAAGGTTACCAGAGCTCAGGAAGCTCAAACTACTTCAATCAACTCACAAGATCAGAATCAAAACCCAGATTTCCCAGTGTACAGCCCTATTCTTCTCAAATTGGATTGTGTGCTGCAAGGAAAAGTTTGGGAAAGGACAGCTTCTTTCACATCCTGATCTGTTCCTCTGTCTGGTGGCGCTCCTTGTGGTCTCAGGCTGAGTTGAGACCCCATGACTGCCCGAAGCTGCCTCGTGTCCTTGACTGGAGCCCAGGGATGAGGCCAGATGCATCATGGCAAGACTCAAAGCAACCAACTGCATCTCATGCCATCTCTCCTGCAGATGGCATTTTTCTTACATCTGATGCTAAAAATTATTAGTTTTTCTCTCCACCTGAAAAACCCAGAAGGAAAGGTGGGAAAGGAAATCTCAGCTGGCCTAGAATCTTGGCTCCTACACACATCCAAAGACAGTTCCTGAGGCTGCTGCTTCTTAATGGTGCTATTTCCTTAATAACGTTTCCAGAGATTAACTGAATTCATTAAAAAATATGTATCTATGGGTTGGCTAGAAATGAAATGTTTCTGCTCAAACCTAGCATTGTATAACGGGACCCTAAAAGTACGGATCTGAAATTCATTTTTTATACGGACTTGTATATCCAAATTTGTTTCACTGAAAAACCCAGATATAGGTGGTTTATCCCTGAGGTACTAACTTCCCAAGCAAGGGAAGATGTTGTTGTGTTTCAGTAATGCTGTGGGATGAAATACTTAAGTTAATTAGAAGTAAAAGACATTAGTTTGGAGAAAAGGGTCCTAAAAATATATGTCAGCCCCAGTTTCCCTACCTGTAAAATAATCTCTAGGTTTATTGTAAAAGGTGAATAGCATAATGGATGAGAGAAAAAATAGGTTTCTATGAATAATATTTAAGTGAAAAAATATTCCAAAGTCAGCAATGGTGCAGTTAGAAACTATTTACCTTCCTCCCCTGACCCACCCCAAATGTGTCAAAGCCAGGATACTGCAATACCTGCTTTAGCTTCTCACCAATGTTGCACTTGAAGTTCCTAAACGTGGAAAGAATTTTCCCAATGACTCATGCAGATATGACAAAGGATACTGGAGAAACCCTGAGTTTTGAACAGAAAAAGGAAATGCAGGTTATTTTAAGCAAATGGATAACAGCAAGTGAGACATTTTTAAAAAATGTCTCCTATTTTTGTTTGCTATTTAATTTTTTGTTTGCTTTTTAATTTTTTTCTAGTTTTAAAGAAAGGAATAGTATAGGGCCAGAGGAGCTCAGAATATCTCATGAAGCTGTAAAGTAATAAAAATTTAATCTGCACCTGTTTGGAGTTCCTCTGAGCAACTAAAGGATGTCAGTGAATTCCATTTACCATTACATGTTGACAGAATCATCATCAACTTGTAGTTTTACGTATATAAACTGGCTTTTTGATTTGTTCAGGAAGTAAGTTTAAGTCAGGTGCCCCACTTCATTTTGTACTTGCATTGTAAATAATAAACTCAATCCACTTAAAATTTTACAACAGGGATTTTCATATTTGCCTTAAGGTAGTAATTTTTCTAATTCAAAGCTAATTATTGTATAGCTACTCTTATTTAACTCACTAAAATTTCTTTATGGTAGTCACCAAAGACATCAACTCATGGCATTTATGCAAAATGAATAGGAAATGTATAAAATACATATATGCTAAGAAATTAAAAATATATATTTTTTATTTCTTGGAAAGTCTTTTAATAATAATGACTGTCATTTATTAATTACCACATTCTACAAGGCATCACATTTCAGGCTATGGCAGGCACACTATCTGTACTTCTTACAAATCTTATAGGTAAGTAGTAGTGCACCCATTATACAGAAGAGAAAAACAAGGCCCACAGGGTTTATTATCAGTTCAGTGCCCCTCTGCTGATACCCTGATTTTTTCTGCAGTATTCTGTCCTTCACCACCACTAGCCGCCAAGTGTCTATCATGTCGCTGTGTGTGTGGGGGGGGTGCTTTTTGCGCCACATGGTGTATATTTCACATTTACTGGAAATGGCCTTTTTTTTTTTTTTTTAATCTGCTGTTACACATTGTCCCTTCAAGCAGTTCCACAGAATTCCAAATGTCAGAAACAGTTAATACAATTGGGGAAATACTGAGTCAGCGTTTCAGTCCACACTTTTGATGAAGCCCACTGCACTTTACCCAGTTGGTTTTAATTTAATTTCTGTGATGTTTCAAATTTCTTTTAACTTTTTGAGAGAGCTTTGTTCACCTACCACGGAGCAGAGTCTCAGGCATACAGTAGGCACCCCATGAATTCTAAACGAATTGCATCACTTAGTTTAAATATTTCTATCTAAAAAAAAGAAGAGGGCTTGGTTAGTTAAATGAACGTGTGTACTTCAGGATTTTTAAATGGAACCATTGGTGAAGAATTTGTCTCTAAACGTTTGTGTTCAAGGACCTAGGGTGGGGGTGGGGTGGGGGT
Source organism: Spermophilus citellus (assembly GCF_964194105.1). NCBI lineage: Eukaryota > Metazoa > Chordata > Mammalia > Rodentia > Sciuridae > Spermophilus > Spermophilus citellus. Next base: position 1,930,808 of record NC_138193.1, read on the forward strand.
GGGGGGTGACTGTGCTCCCTCTGGAGATGGACAATATCAGTTAGGCAATATCACCTAACTGTACCTTGTTCCACCTGCCCTCGCCCCACCCTGCAGCTCTCCGGGGCCGCAGGAGAACCAGTAGGGCAGGGACAGCCACCTCCGCCGTGGCGCTTCGGCAGCCACGTTGAAGTTCAGGGGAACACGTTTACCAGCAAACAAAGAGCTGCGCGGTCTCGGTCCCGGGACCAGCTGCAGCTGCCTTTCGAAAATTCAAGAGCCGCGGTGACAAATGGGCATTCCGCACGCGAACAGACAGGCACACCCGATCTGCGGCTCCCCACAGCCCCGCCGGCGGGTCCAGCTGCCCAGCCCTCAACCAGCTCTCCCGAGTGGATTCCCCCAGGACGCGCCGGGGGCCCGGGCGTCTCGGACCCAAGAACTTCCCGTCCTTCTCCTGGTTGGGGGTGATCGGGGGAAGGGTGGGAGTCTCCAGGGAGCTCCATCACCATACTTGGCGGGCGACCCTTCCCAGGTCCATCCTGGAGCCTCAGGCGCCTCGCGGAAGCTGCGGGGAGCTAGTGCCAGGCGGCAGCGCGGGGCTGGGCCGAGCTGGAGGAACAAAGGGAACCCGCGGGCCCGGGAGGATGCTGCGCTCCCCGACGCCCCACCCAGCCGGCTGGAGGGCGCTGCCTGGCGCGCAGGTAGCCTGGCCTTCAGCTCCGCCAAAGGGTGTGTGTTCCAGCGAGGTACACAGAGACTCACTTCCGTAGTGCCAGGCTCCCAGCCTCCCCTCCCCGCCACTCAGAGCCCGTTTGCATTCCTGCACCCCTACTGCCAACAGGGACCCAAGTGCTCCCCTGGGTGCCAGGCGCGGTGCCAGGCGGGTAACCCTCGGAGGAGCTAGGGCTGGATGGAGGCGGTGGCTGGGGAGAAACCAGCCTTTTTAGGCATCTGCGCCGCCCCACGCAGCCCAAGTCTGCAATCGCTCTCTGCCAGAGGCCGGGCTCGGCGCGTAGCCCGGAGCGCCCCGCCTGTGCTCGCCGGCGGGCCGAGCTGCCGGGCCCGGGGCGCCGGGAGGAGGCAGTGTAACTTCCCAGTGCCCGGCGCCCTCCCGCTAGGTGAGCCAGGCCCAGAGGGAGGCGGAGGGAGAGAGGGGAGAGGGAGGGGAGCCCGGGCGGTCCGAGGGGGCCCGCGGAGCTCCCGGGCGGGGCGCGGCTCAGCCACTGCGACCGGGCCCGGAGGCGCCGCCTCGCCCCGGGGCTCTGGACCACGGTTCTTCCAGCTGCCAGAGCCACCGGCTCCACCACGGCGCAGCCCGAACAATGAAGCGCGCGGCGTGGAGCTGAGCGCAGCCCGGCACTGGCTCTGAGGCCGATCCCCCCCACCCCCGCCGCGCCCCGCAGCTGCTGCCTCCACCGAGCAGCGCTGGCCGGGAAAGGTGATCCGCAGGCCGCCCGGGACGTGAGTGCACGGTGGCTGTGAGCCCCTGGGTGGCACGAGGAGGTGGCGGGGGCAGCGCCAGCAAAAGGATTGGAGCCGCGCACTAGTCGCCTGCAGCCTTCAAGTTCCGTGGCGCGCGTCTGGCGCCCCCGCCCTGGGTCCGCGCTCCATAGGGCGCCCGTGTGAAGGTGGGAGCGCCTGGCGCGCGCGCCCGAGCGGCGGCCGGGGAATAAAATGTGAGACGCACGTCTCCGACTTCAGCATCGCGCTTCTCCGGGAGCGCCGAGGTGCGGAGGCGCGGCGTGGGGAGAAGGTTAGTGAGGGACTGCGTGGGGATCGGGCTCTGGTTACGTCTTTCGCGGTGTGGCTGCAGCGAGTGCGCTATTCAGCACGGAGTTAGACTTCGTCGGCCAGAAGACAGACCTGTGTGTGCGAACCCTTGAGGGTGGTTTGGGGAGAAACTGGACATTCGGAAGAGGGTGAGTTAAGTGGAGGGTTTGCGCTTTGGGAACGCACCGACACAGTTTGCCCCTGTAGCTCACTAACGGTATTTTATTTGGTTCTGGAAGGGAGTGAAGATTTTGATGGTCTTTCTCTAGCCCACCCCCATGCAAAACTGCACTCTTAAAGCTTAAAGTGTGTTCTGTTGATTTCTTGTTCTCTGTAGCTACGATGTTTAGGAGCAGAAGGGATCTTGAGAATATCCAAAAAAGCCGAGTCCTAATTCTTATATACTTGGCAAGTGGAAAACTCTGCTTTGGGATTGTTTTACTTTCCACCCGTGCACAGAGTAGATATTTGATGCATTCTTTTGAGCACGGAATGTGACATCCATCTCTTTTGGATTTGACCATGCTGGTGCTGGGGGATTGAGTGAAGTCAAAGCAAGAGATGCTTTCCAAAGAGAATTGAATAGCTGTGTTTGGAGAAGCTGTGCTTTCCAGGAATTTAAATGAGACTTTTTTTTTTTTTTGTGATTGCCTTCCAGGTCTCTCTTCCTAGTACCATATTTGCTTTGTAGGGCAGAACTTCCAAAGCTGTTTTATAATCTGAGAAGCACTTTGGAGGCTGAGGGAATAAAGCCTAGCTGAATTTTTGTAAACCTATATTTATTGGTCATGCTGAAAATTTAGCGAGAAGTAAATCATACTTGATTGAAATCTTTGTCTCCTAGACCACTGGACGTTCCAACCGAGAAGGGGCATGATAGTCCTCCACGCAAACTGTCTTCCTGGGTGGGGGAATCACTGGCAGGCTTGCAATACATTTTTGTCTACAGTACTTATTTTCTAAAGCACATTTTTAAAACCTCATGTATGTTGTTTGATTATTAATATTTCAGAAATTGTAATAAACTTTTTTACCATTTTGAAATATAATGTATGACTAAGAAAGAACTAAAATAAAGGGAAGTATCATCCCTTTCCAGTTTAGTCCTAACATCTCTTTTCAAAGGAAAAATGATGTGTGGCCATGAACCTCTTTTTACCCACTCCCCTTCCACCATCATTTTTCTGTAAAATTGACAACCAAATTTTTCACAGCACTTAAAGTCATGTATTTGGTACTAATGCACTAGAAAACCCACTGGCTATGGCAATTTGGATACTGTGGCCAAAATGGAGGGGAAAAAAAAAACTTTACTAAATGACTTGTCTTGAATTTCACGAGATTAAAAAAACACAGTCATGAAAGAATTCTTGATCCAATTCATAGTTTGCAATTGATAGAAATTGTAGCATTTTGTGTTTTGCTTGGTGCAATTGAAGCTTCTGGAGTTTTAAGCCAAATCTCTTGTAGCTATTTTGATAGAGCCTCGCCCCTTAGTTAGAGCTTAGTTCTGTGCTCCACAATTTAGAGTGCATTTGGAGACTGGTGGAGAGTTCAGAGGAAAGAGCAGAATTTGTTGAAATCTAGGAAGTAAAGGTAAAGAACTGAAGATATTTAGACTAGAGGACTTAGTTTAAGATGACTTACTATTTAAAAATGTGTGAATGATTTATTATGCAGAAAAGGGCAATCATTTGTGGTAAGTTTCTGATGAGGATAATTAAGAGGAAAAGAGTTCACTGTGGGGCGAAAACAAAGTTGAGTCTTTTGAGCTGTTGCCAGTCTAACCAGCAACAGCAAGATTGGTTAAGTAGTGAAGGGGCTGCTGAGAAATTCTTGTACATGCTTGTTTCTAGAGCTTTTAATCCCCCCCCCCTTTCTGAGAGTCTTCTCTTTCTGAGATGATTGACATGTGTGTCTCTGATCAACTGCTTATTTTTCTCCTCTAGGTCTAGAATTTATTCAAGCATTTTTCAAGTGCTTAAATCTTCTCTAAAATGACAAACTCATTCCTAGGCTTCTGCAGCTTCCGCTGAGGTAAATAAATCTCGAAAGAAAAACTTAGAGATATTTGTCCTCTGGGAAACTTAATTAATTTGCAAATTGGCTGTCTCATTCATGATACTCTGAATAAAAAATATCGTATGCATGATAATAGGAACAGTCATTTAGAAACTGCATCTTCTCCTTAAGTATACTGTATTGTGTTATACCAGATCGATTGTTTTTCCTCCTCCTGAATATTCTGTAATATGATTTTAAAATTTAATTGCTTAAATTAAATGTTTTATTCCTTGCTTAAACATCTAATGGAAACAGATAGTGCCCTCATGGTAGGTGTATGTTCAGTTTTGATTTTTTAAGCATCGAAAGCTTAAAGCGTATCCTTTTATAGAGATCTATCGTATGAAATTCACAAATGAGTATAAAAGAAATAATTACATTGAATCAGATACTAATTTTGGATCAGGCAATTGCAGGTGCATGTTGTATAGAAATTTTCAACATTCTTAAAAACCAACTGTTGATGTTAATGCCAGTGACTGAATGGGTTGTGGATGATGACCAACTGCTGTTAGCAGATTATCACACTTTCCATTGAATATAGCTGCCATTTTTCTGAAAGACCTCCTTACTACTTTGGAGAGATTTGTTTGTAAACATCATGAAGCACCCAGTGCAAAGACAGAGGCGTTAGGGAAAATGGATTTATTATGCCTTTTACCAAATCTGAAATATATGCTGATCTGAAATTCCCAGCAACCCCTTGAATTGATAGATAACATTGCAGTTCAGAATGTATACTTGGAACCTATCTTGTCGAGATGTAAAATGCATTTAAAGTCATGAGATATGAACTGGGCAGTCCTAAGGTTTTATAGGTCCAGCACCAGTATCAATCAGTCCTAGCCCTTGGTTAATGCTGTTATCCTGCAGGTTCTGTGCTGTCCCATGGTCTGGGATACTTCCTGGTTTGGGGGAGGAATTGCTTTGTGGACAAAAATGATATTAGTGGGCTGCTGCCCAATCTGGGGAAGTTCTGTCTCCGCACAACTGTTCTTTGTCTGCCCTCCTGGCCTCTGCTGCCCCCTGTGGTCCTCTTTAGGAAAGAAGTCCGAATTCAAGGCACTCATGCCTCTAAAAAGCTAGAAGGGTATGAGGGCTAGGTTTTCAGTTTTGCACTTAAAGAATAAAGTGGTAAAGAAAGCTTTGGCCCCTGCAGTGACCTGCCCTGAGGAAGTCTGGGACTCAACTAGAGTTCAGTTTCCAGTACTGTAAAAAGAAGGCCTAGATTAAATCTCCAAGGTGACTTCTGGTGTAGAGATTCTTTAAGATTGATAATTGTATGTTCTGGTGCACTTAAAAGCTAATTTCCCTGCAGCCCCAGGAGAGGGTTGTAATTCAAAGAATAATAATAACAACTGATTTTCACATTTTATGCACCACACCCTGCTATTTGCTTTGCATAAATTATCTAGGTATGCTTTAGCTACCACCAGGGGAAGTATTATTATCCCCATTTTACAGGTGGGAAGGCTGAGCTTTGAGAAGGTGAAGTGCCTTCGCAGAGCAGGGATTTGGACCTGGGTCTGATGTCCAGAGTGCATGCTGTTAGATGGAGATCCATTCCACAGGGGAACAGGAACCAACTCCTCCTTTCATTATGTTATACCCAGAGACTGGCCATGACTGAGAGCTTTCATTTATGTTTTAAACCATGGCTGAGCTTGCTGGGTGGAGAAGGTTGTACCCAAAAGAAGGTGCAGGCAGGGGAACCTGTGTGTACTGATGGCACATGTTCATCTGCAAGCAGAAAATAGCTTGAACTGCAAGTTAAAATATGGGCTAGGAAATTTGGAATATTCATTCACTCAGTATTAGAATGAAATTCTGACTCATATGAAAGGTGTCGTATCAGGTGAAAATTCCAAGGAAAAATTTAGGCTAGGATTTGTGAAAATTATCCATCCACTTTGAGCTATTAGATTGGTGAAGAGAGAAAACTCAGAAAGTTGTCTCCTGGGACATTTAGAAATATGTTGGCTAAAGCACTAGAGAATACACTGTAAAGAAAAATGCTGCAATCTTGATCATAAGTCTCTGTTTTCAGAAGTTTATAATTCACACATTAAGTTCTATTCTGCGCTGCTTCTAGTATTTGAGCCTGAAAGGTTAATGCTTTATTAAATTTCAAACAATTGGTTTTCTGTGTTCGAATTATACAAAATGTTCAAATAGAAGTTCTTGTAAGTGGGTAGTTGTTGTGGTTTCTAAAATGACTTAGCTTTAAATTAAATTTGGGGAAGGGTAAATCTCTTAGATAATCCAATAACTTTCATTATTCAGAAATAAATTTGAAAAGTAGCTTCCTTGAAAGCGCAATGATGTCTTTTCTGAAATGTAAGAATGATATTGTGGGCTTAAAAAAAAAAAACCTGTATTTGTGCCTCTGACCACAAATAGGTAGAAAAAAGTACAGTTAATATAGGATTTGTTAAATTCTGTTAATCCAGTTACAAAATGGACCCGTTAATATATGATTAAGTGAATTAATTCACTTTTACTATTGGAAGAAAGATTGTGCTGTGTAAATTATATTTCCAAACTGGCAAAAAATATATTCCATTTAAAATCTCCATAAGTAAAAGGACTGTCCTTAAAAAGATATACATGAACATTTACACATTCAGAAATACGGGAACAATAATTCCATCCAGTAATGTGTTTTTGCATTAGCAATTAGGAGTGAGAACTTGAATTAAGATACTTGAGCATTAATGGTTGGGATGCATAGCGTAGCTGTTGAGTAACAAAATCAGGCCTAGAGCACAATCCTTCTCACTGAGAGAGCATTCTTTTTCTTTTATGATTTACCTTTTTTTTTTTTTTTCTGCAATACTAGGAACAGAACCCAGGGATGTTTTATCACTGAGCTACATCCCTGACCCTTTTCTTTTCTTATCTTAAGGCAGGTCTCATTAAATTGATGAGACTGGCCTTGAATTAGCGATTCTCCTAACTTAGCCTCTGGAGTACCTGAGATTTTAGGCATGGGTACCGAGTTTATATTATCTCTCAAAAAAAAATTGCATGCTCCATGTTCTGTGTGGCTTGTGGGACGTTAACAAAAATATTTAGGGTTTAAACTTAACTCCTACTTTCTTATAAACAGGACATAAGTGGAAAAACAATTATTTTATTTATGTGAACATATATATATGAGCCTGCATATTTATAAATATGCAGGTTCTTAATAACAAATGGCATCTTCAGGGACCTTTGGTGGTATACAAATTTTGTTGTTGTTGTTGTAAGTCTGTTTTTTGTTACTGGGGATTCAACCCAGGGGCACTTTTCCACTGAACCATATCCCCAGCCCTTTTCAGATTTTATTTTGAGATAGGGTCACACCAAGTTGCTTAGAGCCTTACTAAGTTGCTGAGTGTGATCTTGAACTCCTTGAACTCCTGCATGGGCCTCCCCAGTCACTGGGATTATAGGCCTGTGCCACTGCACCTGACTACAAGAATGTTTTTAAATGATGAGACTAACTCCTGAGAGAGGCTGATAGGTTAACCAGGGGGCTGGACCAGGGCTGAGGTGATTCAGCCTGTCTCCTGAAGAACAGATTACTATTTGAATTTGCCCTGAATCATAGTGTCTTCTAATCTCTGTAGATAATAGTTTAAAGAAGTCAAACAGTAAGCCCAAGAATTTTACTTGTTGAAAATACTAAACTCTGTAATTCTCAAAGTAATTTTTTAGTGTAGTAATATAGGAGTAAATGGCAACCGGATAAGTGCAGCATTTTAAAAAAACATGTTAACACATGTGTATATAATATGTATATAATCTGTGCATAGGTCTATAATTTCAGTTTTTCAAAGGGCAGTTCCCCCTCCCTACCTTAAATCATAGTTTAGTTAGAAACATAAAAGAATTCTCTCCATCAACATTCACAATTAGTTGATGGAAGAGTTGAACTAATTAAGTAATTTGCCTGATTTAACACAGTCAGCCTCTGGTATCTGCAGGTTCTGCATCCATGGATTCAATCAACTGGGGAATGGAAATATTTGAAAATAGTTGCGTCCGTACTGATCATGTACACTCTTTTTTTCTCATCATCCTTTCCTAAACAATAAACTATAACAACTCTTTACATAGAAATTACAATGTATTAGGTATGAGAGATAATCTAGAGTTGGTTTAAAGGATGTGCCAAGTTTCTATGCAAATATTATGCTATTTTATATAAGCAACCAAGAATTTTTTTATCCATGGAGGTCCTAGAGCCACTCCTTTTTGAAAACCAAGAGGGAGCAGTACTCAATATAACGACATTGGGGGGTGCCATTGAATGGATTGGTTATTTCATTAATTATTTGAGATGGCAAAGTTTCAAAAATTTATTTTTTGTATAGAAAAATGTCTATAAGATATGCTTGAAAATAACATGAGTGCTTCCCTAAGTTAAACCCAAACATGTTTATATTTTCTTCATTCTACTCTTTGTACCATAGACTGTATATAACCATACCCTAGTAATACCCCACGTCTCGCTTTGGGTACATACACAGAAAACTCAAATTTGTTTTGTTGGTTTGGAATTTTCTCCAATACCACCTCATGACTGTTAAGTGCAGTATTAGGTGGAAAACCAGAAGTGTGTACAAGAAAAGCTTTAGGCTGTAATACATAATATGCCTCTTAAGGAGCAGTCACAAGAATCCTACATCAAGGAATCTTCGTTGTTTCTAGTTGGGATACATAACCCAATTTGCCTGTGGACTCCAGGAGTTTAATCGAGTGCATGATGGGCATGTTTCCCTGTGAAACCTAAACTAACTCAAACTACCCCACGTCTCCATGTGAGTTCCTCTCTCAGTGGCCCAAATTGGATCTGTCTTGTACTTAGTGTGGACAATGATAGGTGAGTTTATAATGCTGAAACATGAAGTGGCCCTGAGAATGGCTTATACATTTGGTTTGGGAATTACCACATTCATGTGGTGCCTGAGCAGCATCCCCTGAATGTTTAATGTGATGCAGCCAGGTGCCAGGGTGCTACCCTCCAGGTCTCAGCTCAATCTAGACGCAGGAACTTGATGCAAGGCCATTTGTACCTTCATTCACTGCTGAATTGGAAGGCACACTTACACTGATTAATTTGCTTCCCAGCGCAAGTATTTCCTGTGAACCCACATATTTTTTCCTCCCAAGTAGCAATTCAAGTTGTGTATGGGTTCAGAGGTAGGTATAGAACAGTACATCAACAACAACAAAAAAATATCATGTGCATCTTTGTTTTCTTGCTGTCAGTTTTTTTTTATTAAATAGAAAATAAAGATTGACATTGCAATAAGGTATCTAAATACTCCTCTTGTTTATACTTTGTAGTTTCTAAATTAATCCTTTTTTTTTTTTCAGAGAACACCAGGCGCTTGAATACTTTGTCATTGAACAAGATGGTCTGGAGCTCACAGACCATCCTATCATTCAGTTTGTGGGAGTAGGGGCTAGTTTCAGGATAGCACCCTACCTCACTGTTAGCAGAATCGGCAGAGGCTCAAGTCCCTCATGTCAAATGGCATAGTGTTTGCATTTCACCTATGCACATGCTCCTGTGTATTTTAAGTCATCTCTGGATGACTTAGAATACCTAATACGATGTAAATGCAATGTAAATAGGTCTTACACTATATTATTTAGGGAATAAAGACAAGAAAAAGTCTTTACATGTTCAATATAGATGTAGTTTTTTTTTTCAAATATTTTCCATCTGTGCTTGGTTGACTATAGATATAGAATGTGCAGACACTGAGATCTGACTGCATAAAAAGTGTCTGTGTGTGTGTGTTATATGTAATATATACATATATATGTACATATATATGTATATATATGAATATAAAATATCTATCCACATTTACCTTCATTTAACAGTATTCTTGTCAGTTCCATATATGGTCGCCTGTCAGATTTCATCAGCGTCTGAAGTAAAAAATGTTGAAGTAGAACAGTGCCCCAATACCAACTTTGAGAATCTCAGAAGAACTTGAAGAAGCAAACTTAATCATGTCCCCAGCTTACAGATCCAACAGGCCAGGAGAAGATACTCTAAAATGTCCAAAGATGGTATACTAACTAGTCAGAAAAAACTGACCCATGTGATGCTGTTCCCTGAAGGTCCTCAAACCAGACATGGATGATGTCAAATGAAATTTGGGAAAAGAAAAGAATACACAGAAGCAAATCATCCTCACCCTCTTCCTACTTAGCATTCTTTTGGTTTCCTCCAAAGAGGCCCTTTGACACAAACTCTCCCCCATTCTCTCTCTGTATGTCTGCGTCAGTTCTTATACCAACATGAGTAAGAAGGAAGCCAGGGCACCTGCTCTCTCCGAGGCTCAGGTTTACTCTGATCTGGGTGCAGTTGCAGTCATCTCCATGCATCTATAGGATCGGTTCTAAGACCTCAGTAGGTACCAGAATCCTTTGCTCAAGTGCTTTACATAAAATGTCCCTAGCGTTTGCATAGAACCTGCACCCAGCCTCCTGTACACTTTAAAGCATCTCTAAGTTACTTATACCTAGTACAATGTAAACACTGTGCGAATTCTTGATGACAGGAAAATAGGCTAGACATGCTCAGTACATGTGATTTGGGAGGATGGGTGTTTTTGATCTGTGATTGACTGAATCTGTCAATGTGGAACCTGTGAACATGGAGGGCTGATACTTGTCTTGTTTTCAACTCTGTACCTAAACCAAAGGATTTGCTACATGGAAAAACTGTTAAATCCTTTGCCAATACCAGTTTTCCTCAGATCTTAGTGCATAGCTTAATGAATTTTCATAAACCAGATATACCTCTGTACCACATCAAGAAATCAATGTTACGAGTATCGTTTAGGTCATCATGTACACTTCTCTGATTGCTGTCCCCAAAAGTTAACCACTATCTTGATTTCTGACAGAAAAAATTACCTTTGTGTCCTTTGGTTAAAGTTTAAACAAAGTACCTTAAATTATTTAACAGATTTTTCTAGAATTCAGGCAGAGTTAACCAGGAATGAAAGTATTGGTTGTACTGTTAAAAGTCAAAAGGTTCTGTGTTTATTCATCATTGAAATTTACATGCTATATATCAACAACCCTAGACTTATTAATAACACAAAGACTTAGTTATTGTTGTCATTCACTGAGTTCACTATAGGTCTTTCCCATTGACTACAACCACAAGATCAAAAGTAAATTTAAAAAAAATTTTAAAGTTAGCAGATTATATTCTAAATCTTGAATACATACTTGGCCAAAATGGAAAAAAAAAACAAAAAAGATGAAATTTGCTTTACTAATTGAATTAATTTCATTTGGCAACTTGTAGCCGCTGAATTATGAATTTGAAATAATTTAATATTGCAAGTAGACACTGATAGATGGATAGTTCTAGTAGTTATTGTATGTAATATTGTTAGCTTGTCTTAGGGATGTAGAGGAACTAGTTCATAAAAAAACTCAGCATGATGCAGAAGATTAAAGTCATGTTTGTAATACGATTCCTTGGTTCTTTTATTCTCATAGAGAAATTCTACATTCCAATGTGGAATAACAAGTGAAAATCTAGAAACCTAGTCCAGGCCTCTCCCATACCCCATCAGTTACCTAACTTACACTTGTGTGTGGACCCACTTTGAGAGACATTTCCACTCTACTGAAAATTCAAAGTTCAAAGGGATATAAAGAAAAAGTAGAAAACCTTAAATTAGAAAATCTTAGCAGATCATCTTAAAATTTGGTAGGAAGAAAAAGAACAAAATATGCGAACATAATTTAAGCAGCAAAAGGAATAAAAGGCAGATTCCTTAATAAAGCTCAGCTGTGCTCAGATTAGATTGCATAAATTCAGGATTTTTCCTAAAGCCAGAGAAGTTGACTTACATCAAAAACCAGATGCAAATAATACCATTTGGTGCGGAGCAGCCTGTTTAGCAGCCAAAACTGAGGGCATTGAGGTTCTACGGTTCTGCTTCTGTCCTCTGAAGAGGAATCTGTATCTGCTACCTGCTGCTGCCAATACCAGCTTTCCTGTAGTGTGCCCTTGGCAAATGCTACCAAGTGGCTTGGAAATAGGTGCTTAGGATGCACGTGCTTGTCCAGAGTCTCCTCCCTCATGGAGACCTTGACATTTACAACGTCCAGAGCGAAAGTTCTGCATGGTATGTAACAAAAGGAGCATTTTATATTAGGAATTTATTTTACATTTGTCCCCACCCAGCTTTCAAAAAAAATGTTGTCCATTTTTAATTCTACATGTTTATTAGGAACTCTTGCCCTCCTCTCTGCACATCCATTGTCCTCTGTTTTGGCAAGAAGTCAGTTTCCAGGGCTGGAGATGTAGCTCAGCGGTAGAGCACTTGCCCAGTGCCACAATTTAAAAAAGAAAATAGTTACCTTTCCAAATCCTGAGCTCCATCATGTGACATTCTCCTTAGAAAAGCCCAGGTCTTCCCCTGGGGCAGGCAGGACCTAGACTGTAACTTAGAACTTCCCGTGCTCCTGGTTTAGGCTCATGGGCTCCACTTTCTTGCTGTCCTTTAAGTCACATCCACTTTCAGGCTCTCCCTGACCAGATTGTTAAGAACTTGACTATTTCATGATCCCATTCCCCAAGCCCCACCAGTTCCTGTTAGTTTTTCCAGCAAGCCTTCTCTTCTATACAGGTGCCTCCAGTGATTCTCTTGCTCTGCTTCCTACTCTTTCAATGGACTTCACATCCCTCTCACTCCTGCTTCACCGTATTTCCTACAGGTAACCCCAGGACAGTGTGCTCAGCTACTCAGCCCATGGCATACTGCTGAATTCATCAGAGGCTTCACATTTGTTGAATAAATGAAGCTAAAAGCCTTATTGGATTAAAATGACAGACGTCCACTCTTTAAATGTGATTTTTAAAAGCGGGAGTGGGTGGAATGTTTTCCCTTTTCTTCAGGTAGTAGTCCCATAAACATAGATCCCCAAATTCTGTTGATCCACAAATTGAACATCTTAAGGACAAGGTGCACTGCCCGGGAGGACCATTCTTACATACCTTATCTAACGCCTGAGCATTGCAGTTAATTACTTTGGAGAAACACATTTACTAGCAATGTCAGGAAATCAGCATTAAACCATTCAACCTAATAATTTTTGTGACACTTGTGAATCTCACCAAGAAAAACCTGAGATTCACATTTCTTTTTATAATTATTACAAATAGGGTTGAGCCTCTTTGCAAAGCCTTCAGAACTGAGGGACATATGTAATTGGTAAATAATTAGTATATAAATTGAGTAGGATCTGTCTGTGGAGAATTTGTAAAAGCACATTGTTTCAGATTCACAAATGCAGTATCAAATCCTACCAATTAGAACTACATACAGTCTCAGCACCTGGTGAGATAATGAGGCAGCTTCAGAGAGAATGGGCTCAGCAGTGTTTTGTTATTGGGCTGGGTTTTTTTGGTTTTGGTTTTGGTTTTTAATTCTACCAGCCCAAGTATCATCTAAGAACAGCTGTTAGACTTTGGAAAAGGCACATCTAGACCAGGGTGTACAACGTCAGCTGTCCATGAAGAATTACAGTTTTAGGACCTCGATCACCAATTCAATTCAGCCCTGCTACAGGCGGGAGACTGATGTCTTTTAAGTCTAACCAATCACTGTGCTGTCCCCTGTCTGCATGGATGTGACCTTATTCTGCCAATACTCCCAACCAAAGCCAGTTGCAGAAGTGAGGGGCACCTTGTGAGGACAGAGACAAGTGTCACTAAGAGTTCACATGGAACTCTGTCTATTTTCAGAGGATCTTCCTGGACTCCTCCTCCTCTTGAGTTCCAAGTGCAGTGTTATCCCCAGTATATTTGGTTTTGTTGTTTGAAATTTTGCAGTTACTCAAAAGGTCAAGTTAATACTGGGGGGCATGCCTGGAACATGTCAGTTAATTAAAGTTCCTTACTAGAGTTGCAATATCCACCTCACCACTGGTTGAAGTTAGGGACATTGAACGATTGTCAGTGGTAAATCACACATGGCAGGAATTTAATGAAAGCATAGGAAGTGGAGTTTAAAACAAAGAAAAAGTACCTGGAGCCCTTGAATGAACCGTTTCACTGCTCCATTTACCTTTGTACTGGGTGCTAGGAGCTGCCTGGGAAGGAAGAGAGGAGATCCAAAGTGGACTTCTCTGCCTGTGTAAATACTCTGGAATCAAGTTCATTATCCAGTGGATGTTAATGACCTCCTGTGTGTTGGCTAAGCAGTGATCACATCGACTGTCACAGTGGAATAGTTCTGTGGTCTGGTGACCCCACCACCACCCTGGCTGTGCCTGATCTCCAAAGGCTGTTCTCTGTAAGAAAGAAAATTTGGTCTGTCTCCTGTCAGCAGCCTGGTTGGGCTCCAGAACACTGGGTGTTGCTGTGATTTAGAGTAATATATTAAAACATGAACATTTTGTGTTTCTTAATGACCTCAGATTTCTGCACACCCCCAAGCTCTTTTCATTTTCCTTATGAGTCATGCTAAGCCAGCTTAATAGGGTTTACATTGCCAGTTGGTTTCTGTGCACTTTTAATTATGTTGTTGTCCTTAACAAGGTTTCTGATAGCGGGATGTGGTTAGAGCAGTCTTCCTTATGACTGTGTTCCGGAACATGGATGCCAGGCAGGAAGGCCTCACCCCGTGCTAAAATCAACCCATCAACCCGAAGAATGTTGTATTCCACAGGAAACCCATAATCACTGGATATTGGAAGTGGTTTCAAAAGAATCCCAAACTTTGGGGAGAGGGGGCTGAACGTGGCTTTTGCTTGTTTGTTGGATTTTTTTTTTTCCCCCAACTGCTTTTGATTTGTTGAGAAGGTTTATTTGCTAGGCCGTGAAAGTAAATACAATTTTGTGGCTTCCTAGAAAACTGGTAATAAATAATATGGATCTAACAAGAAGTCCTGGGTTTGCTTGGTTACACTTCAGGAATATCTGAGGTAATTGGAAACGGCAACATTTGGGCTCTGCTCTGTGAAATGACTATTAGCCATTCAGTTTACATACCAGGAAAAAAAATGGTCTTTCTTCATTTGGAGGGAAGAAAGACCTACTCTTTGGAAGACTGACATCCTTCTGGGCCGTCCATCCATCGCAAAGCATCTTGCCTGTCACTTTACCAAAGGTGGAAACATCTCATCCCTGGGTCAGAGGAGTCCTGTCCCAACTGTGGCAGAGTGCAGGGTCCCCGGGTGACGCATTCCTATGAAGTTGGGCCACACCTGGTGTAGTGGAGAGTACCTCAGCAGAGTGCGCGGTCTCCTTACAGTCTGCGCAAATAAATAAAAGATCACCTCTCTTGGGCTCAGAGGTCGAGAGCCTCTTCCTGTCTGTAGTGGGTGAGGCTGGAGAGGAGAGCATGGAGTCCTGCTTAGGTGTGAGGGAGGGCTCACAGGATCCCCGGGAGCTGTCTGCCTACCCTAAGCCTCATGCTTGGACCCTGCATCCCCAGGGGTGGAGCCTTGCTCTCAGTCAAGTTCATGAGAACAGCTTAAAAGCAAACAAGCCCTTCTCTCCCAGGATTCTTTCCTGATCTGGAAGGTTCTGACTGAGATTTGAAGGCCCCCTCCTTTCCAGAAAGCTAGGCAGTAAGAGGAAGCTCCTAGACTTTTGAAACTGTTCTTAGGACCTTTCAAATGCAGGAAAGCTGGGTGGGGTTGAGCGGACCCTACCAGCCTACAGGTACCACCCAGGTAATCCCTCCCAGAGACCCTCAGCTGCCCACCTCAGCCTCTGGAAGGTCTCCTGACCTCCTGGGACAGCAGCAGTTGTCTTTGACTTCAAGGGCATTAGATTTGGAGCTCCCGGGGAGAAGAGATTAAAGGGAGAGACAAGATGTGCTTTGTGTTTGCAGCAGGAAATCAGCAATGGTAGCTTGAGGCTGGGTTTCTTCTCTGAAGATTTGAATAGAGGAAGCCAGGCTCTGCCAGAGGTCCACACCCTTATCCCACTTGCTGCCTTCCTGGTTGGTTGTACCTATTCAGAAGGTGCCCTTCCCCTCCGTATGGGGAATTCCACTGTCTGCAGCTCCTTCCAGCCTTCCTGGGTTCCTTATCTCTCCATGTCTTGTACTTGTGACCATTCTGGTCACCAGCCCCAACTTCCAACCTCCCTCCCTTTCAAAGTTCTTTAGATATGGGCGTTTATGTCTGCCTCCCCAATGGCTAGCAAATTCCTCCCATAGATTCTTGTTGAACAAAAGAAACTTGATCTATAGGTTTTACAGTCTAGCAATGGCTCCTGTTTTAGTCAGCTTTTTTGCCACTGTGACCAAAAGACCCGACAAGGACAATTTTAGAGGAGGAAAACTTTACTTGGTGCTTAGGATTTCAGAAGTCTCAATCCACCACCGAAGTGAGGCAGAACAGCAGGGCAGAGGGTGTGGCAGATGAAAGAGCTCAGGAGTGACAATAAGGAAGCTGAAAGAGAGAGGTCCATTCACCATAGACAAAAGGCAGCCACACCCTACCAGCCTACAGTTACCACCCAGCTAATCCCTCCCAGAGGATCAGCACACCATCAGGTCACTGCTCTCATAACTCAGTCATTTCACCTGTAAACCTTCTTGTATTGTCTCACACAGGAGCTTTGGGGAAACACCTCATATCCAAACCACAACAGCTGCCTCCCCATGTATTGGGGTTTTTTTTGTTGTTGTTGTTTGTTTTTTATTACACACCCTCCAGCCACAGTTAACACTGTGGGAGCAGAAAGTTATACAAGAAAGATACATTCTGAAGTTGGAAATTTGCTTCCTAAGAACAGAAACAAGTTGACTTACTGTAACTGTCAGGCCCCGAAGTCCATAAGGGTACTAGGTTTCTGGGATGGGTTGTTTTTTTAAATTTTGTTTTATGTTTTGTTTATTTGGGAGGGGTTGTTGTTGTTGTTGTAAATATTGGGTTCTTTCCTCTGCTTTTTTCAACTTCTGGCCTCCAATCCCGTTTCTTGTTCATTTCTCTTGTCTTTTTCCGACAGCACATCAGGACTTATCATTAACAGCCGGCCCTACAGAAGTGCTGCCAGAGGCTTTCAGGGCAGTTATCTTTGCTTTGGGACTTGTACACAGATATTTAGTTTATTATGGCCAGTTCTAAAAATTTATGACCTATGAAAAGTTTATTTCCAGTGTAATGGAGGTCAGAATTGGACATTTAATCTGAAATCCATATGTCACCGAGCTGCACAATATATGAAGGCATTTTGTAACTGTAGAGGGCAGTCTTGAGGACAGATGGGGGCTCTGGAGTCAATAGACTTGAGTCAATAGACTCAGTTACTCTTTTCCTCTATATATGTGGTGGGAGGAGCCATATTCTGGGCTTCAGGTTCTCCTATGTAAAATGAAAATGAATGATTTATTTGGTTCTTTTTTTGACAAAGAGTATTTTTTCCCCACTACTGGAGGTTAGATAAACTCGGATATGTCTGTCAGTTATTTAAAAAAATATATTTTTATTTTTGAGGATCTGGCTAAGTTGTTAGTTGTCTCAAACTTGTGATCCTCCTGCCTCAGCCTCCCAAGTTGCTGGAGTTATGGGTGTGCACTGCCATGCCTGGTGACAGATAGTATTTTTAACTGCCAACTAGCACCCCTGGACAGGGCTCAAAGGTAGAACTTGCCACTGTTATTATTAGAATAATAATAGTTAAAGAAGATAGAATTGGCTACCTGTTTAGCAAATTTGCTGGGCGGATGTGGGAGGGTTCTCTTGCTTAAGGAACCTTAGGAAAAGCTACATAGGTTTTTTTTAGTTTGTTTTGCTCTTAGATTACAAACAATAAAATATAATGCCTTTTTCTCTGAAATAACTCACAGTTGATGTAATTTCCAAACCAGACAGTGGTTCTGAGGACCTTCAGGAAGAAAGATCATAAAAGGCTTAGGGATGGGAATCCCCTGACTTTGGGCCCTTCCTGGGATTCAAGCACATGGAATTTTAATCTCCTTGTGGTGTGTACAGCGCTCATCAGAGGAAGCTCTCTGAAACTAGATGCGGGCTTAGCTCTTTGCTAGTCCCCCCTTCCATCCAGTCCAGTACTCTAAAAGATTAGATCTGCCATGAAGTTAGATAATTAAATATGGGAGGAAAAAACAGAAAGACGTTGAAGTTAAATAAAACCTGTCATCTTTTTGCTTTGGTTAAGATTCTTAGAAATGATTTTGTCACCTTTGAATTTAAAATTGTAGGCTTAGCAATGTGCCATAGCTTAACAGAGTTAGATATCCCTGCACAGAGTAAATATCTGTTCAATGAATGGAGAAAGGAGAGCTGAAATGAGTCAGAGAAAAGAAGGGGGGAAAGAAAGGAAAGGCAAAGGGAATAAATACTGAATTATGAGATGTCTGGATTGTCAACAGAGGACTGATGACCCCACGTTTTCAAAATTAAAGGGCCTTATTGCTTTCAATGAGAGGCTGAATAAACTGATACCAGAGCAAAATGGCTTTGGAGTCAACCTGAGTTCAAATAAGTCCAGATACTAGGGGACGTTGTTCAAAATTAAAATGGGTCATTTTCTCCAGAAAGCAGGAAAAACATGCACTGAAATGTACTAAAAAAGTGTTGCCCTTCCTTTCCCTCCTCCTTTCCCTCCCTCACCTTGTCATGGTGTTTTAACGACCTAAGTCAAGAAAAATTAAAATCTTTATTATCATGAATTTTACTGTTCATTTTTATCTCGTATAATGCCAGTTTTGAATGCAAATAAAAGAGCATTTAACTAGTTTTCAGAATCATTGAAATTACACTGTTCTTATCTCTTAGCTGGCACCTGTGTATTTCCTTCTTACCAGAACAGTGGAGACACTGTTTTTTTTGTTTTGGTTTGGTTTTTTGTTTGGTTGGTTGGTTGGTTGGTTGGTTTTTCTGGCTTTCTTTTCTTTCTTTCTTTTCTTTTTCTTTTTTTTTTTTTAATTACACTTCTTGTTCCATGAAGTGCCTACCCACAGTTTACCAATGAGTATGACGGGCTTTTCTATAGCATCCTTTCCAGTGTGAGCAGTTGGCTAAAATAGGGAAATAAGAAAGGCTGTGAGGGCATACTTGGTCAATTTTCATGGAGCCCCCTACCCCGCTTTTTTTGGGGGGAGGGGGGCGGTGCAGGGGATTGAACCCAGGGCCTTGTGCATGCAAGGCAAGCACTCTAGCAACTGAGCTCATCCCCAGCCCCTGCTTTTGCTTTTTTTTTTTTTTTTTTTTTTTTTTTTAAACAGAAAGCATGGCCTCTCAGGGCGAAGGGATCCCCCCTTGTCATAAAGGCAACATGATTGATGTCCTTGTACTTGTTTTCAGTCTTGCTGAGTTCCATGCCTTGAGGCCAGACCTCCACATGCGCTAGGGGCATCACCGATGCTGTTGGGCAATGCGTAGCAAGGTTCAGTGGACCTACGGTTGCACGCTTGTACCGGCACTGCACACGCGCATTCTTGTTTGCTTCATTCTCTCCCATCCAGCCTCGCTTTGAGAACACTAAGACAAAGACAGTATTATTGGGAACTTTGAGACTTTAGAACGATAACATGAAGCCCATTAAGCCGGCCTGGTCCTTCTGAGCGTGGGATTGTAGGTGATGCTAAGGTCACATGCCTGGGGCTCGGCCCTAGTGACAATCCAGTGGTATTTAGCCTCAAGGAGCCTGTATCCTCACTGTAAAATTGAACCAACAATAATACCTAATTTGTAAACTGTTCTGTTTAAATACAGGCAAGGTTATATTGCCCATGTAGTACTACCCTTGGTACATAGGAAGGCTTTAATAAAAGTTAGTTCCTATCAATTCTGCTACTAAGCAAATCTTCAAACATGATGGTTCTATTGTCGCAAGGCAGCCTAATGCAAATGCAAACCAGAGTCATTAAATGTCACTTCTAGAATTGAACAGGCTGCAAAAAACACTTTATAAGTCACAAATATATTTTATTATCTCTTTTGAAATGAGTCAGTGTCTGAACAATTGAATAAGCAAATAAAACATACTGCCTTAGAGGTTTTGGAGAACAGAGCCGTTTTATAAAAATACAAGCCCTGGATTCCAACCCCATGTCTCTCGGTGCACAATTTTTTTGTCCCCTCTGTATCTCAGTTTCTTCGTGTCTAAAGAGAGAGTGTCAGATGTCTGACATGGATCAAAATTGTTACATGATCAATTTTGTCACACCAAAATCGTCCAACTAAGATAACACCTAAAGTAAAAATGAAACCAGATACATCAATGAATGTAATAAGAATGTGATAGAGAAGAGGTACAATAAATTTGTTTTATCATTGCCACCTTTATGGATTGAGTGCTTGTCCTTTGTTAAGAATTGTACAGCTGTCTCTACAGGAGGAGCTTTTGCTTAACAGGACTTATGCACAGATACGTATTTCAGTACTATGCATATTTCAGTAGTATACACATGCTATTTGTTGGCCACAATTCACCCTTTAAAAACTCTGAGCATTGCCAGGAATGGTGATATCTGCCTGTAATCTCAGCAACTAGGGAGGCTGAGACAGGAGGATCACAAGTTCAAGGTTAGCATAAGGAACTTAGCAACTTAGTAAGACCTTATTTCAAAAAAATAAAAATAAACAACAACAAAAACAATGACTAGAGATGTAGCTCAGTGGTTAAGCACCCCTGGGTTAAATTCCTGGTGCCAAAAAGAAAACTCTGAGCATGTATTTTCATGTGTTTTAAGGGGCCTGTATACAAAAAGCTCTCTAAGTGTCTGAAGTGCCTGGACTTAATTTTCTTATGTGGCTCAGGGTTTTCTTGATGGAGTGAAAAACTGTGGTGGGCCTGAGTTGATTTGTAGTTTTTCAGGAGTGTTCAGAGCCAATTATTCAACAGAATTAAAAGCAAAGGTTGTAAATACTCAACATTCACCCCTTACTAGTGATTTTATTTATACTGTATACAAAAGTGAGCTTTCCCAGATCTTGTCCCAGGTCTACTCAGTGACATCATACTGGTATTATTGAAACTTGCTTATGGTGGAAATATTTATACAGAATGGGCAAATGCTGGCAATTGGGCCTCTTTCCCCACTCTCCTTCCCTGAGAGGCAATTGTAAAACATTTATCAGCATGCTGCAGAGTAGGAACCGCTTTAATGTAGAAGTTCCTCTTGGAAGATTTGTTACAAGCTGTGGCTTTGTAGGCCATTACCAAACCCATCAGAGATTGGGAAAGGAGGAGAAGAGAATGAACATTCTTTGAGCATCGGTGCCTGGCAATACATTAATTGCCTTTCGTATAGAGCCCAATTAAAATCCTCTTAAAGGCAGGATAAGCTGTGTGATATTACCCTGCTCCTGTAGTAGAATAAACTGATCTGTGGTTTAATAACTTGCCCATGTTAATATACCTAATTAATGAAAAAAACAAAACAACCTATGTTGGGAATATATGTACTTATGACTCAGATGCTTATTATCTTTGCCATATCCCGTGGAAATTGGAATACCTTTGTTTTATATTATTTATTGATTGATTTATATTTTGCTGTGCTGGGGATAGTACCTAGGGCCTCGCACATGCTACACAAGTGCTTGCCACTAAACTAAACCTCCAGCCCTGAAATTTGAATCTATTTTGCAAAAATAACAGTGTTAGATGCTATGGTAATATTTTTGCAAGTATAATTAATACCACACTCATTCTTTCATTCATTTATCATTTTTTTTTTCTACATAAGATACTGGGAGTGAAATGTGCCAACCACTCATCATTTGAAGGTTCCGTCCAGGGAGGAATGGTTAGGTATGAAGTGCTGTGAAAATGCAGGAAGGGGGCAGGTGCGGTGGTGCATGCCTGTATGACGTCCCCAGTGGCTCCAAAGGCGGCTGCAGGAGGATCCCAAGCCAGCCTCAGCAATTTAGAGAGTCACTAAGCAGCTCAGTGAGACCCTGTCTCTGATAAAATACAAGATCGGGCTAGGGATGTGGCTCAGTGATCGAGGGCCCCTGAGTTCAATCCCGGGTACTACCACCCCCAAAAAACAATGCAAGAAGGGACCAGAGAAAATCAGAGAGGATCAGGTAGCACTCGCCAAGGCATGTGGGTGTGTTATTGGCATGGCATGTGGTCCCTAGTGTTTAAGTGTTGCAGGGAGAGGCAGGTTTGGGTAGAGGTGTCGAGAGAGCTCAGATTGTGGTTAGACAAGGTCTCTGTGGGTAGTTTAGAATTCCAGTCAATGTGTTGAACACTGTTTCTGTGGGAAACATGCCCAGATTGCCAAACCTCCCCCAAAGGCACACCTGGAATGCAGCTGCCCTGCTTTCCGCCTCTCCACCCACAGCCCTTTCAGGAACCTGCCCTCCAATGAGAAGTTTTTAAGAGGCAGATCATGGGCCATGCCCTGGACATTGTGGTTCAGTAAGTCTGGAGTGAATCCAGGAGTTTGCATTTTAAACCCACATGCTTAGAGATTCTAGGGCAGCAGCAAGCACCATGCACTGGGAAATGTCCTTCCATGGCTTTTGTGCCATCTTTCCAAATACAAGGAAAGGACACGCACTTAATAATGACTCTTCCTAGGACCGCATCACTTTTACATCTCGTCTCTGTTGAAGTCCACAGACACCTTGTGAGACGTCGATGACGCTTCTTAGTTTGTTGTGTTGAGAACGGAAGATGACACAGGTTCATCGCAGTCTGCCAGTATGTTTCCCTCGGCTCACAGAGGCACTGAGGCTACTGCCCACCTGTTGTGTGGATACCATCTCCTGGTGACCTGCTCCAGGACCAGCCTCAGAAACATGTTGCTTTAGACTGTGGGCCCTCTATGCTCCCCAAAATATTTTGAACTCCATTGGAATGATCCTAGAGATTTTTACGATGTAGTAATTTTATTCTTGAGGTTTCTAGTTGCCACAACATTCTGTTTAGCTACCGAACTTTAAAGCATAGTCATATACAACTTCATGACACTCCCGTCAGCAAAAGATTGGTCTATGTATGGGATGATGGCCTCTTAAGTTCTATCACCTAGAGACATGTGGCCATCCTAGTTTGCACGAGTACATGCTGTGATGATGCCTACCAACACATTCCTTAGAACATATCCCGTCATCACCAACACGGGACTGCTCTGGAAGTAGAATCCATGGTCCAGGCTAGTCAGGATCATAAGACAACAAGGAGCATATTTCAAGTAGAACACAGTTCTGGCGGGGGGGTTGGTATTTCAGTCCCTTTCCATCACATATTGACAGAGAACAAGACAATGGATGTGAGCCAGGAAACCTATATTTTCATTCTCTGTCTGCCTTCAATTTGATATCGATAGGTGACTAACTTCATTTTTCCAGACCACAAATTCCTTATTTATGAGAAGAGAAAGTTCAAGTTCTTTTAGGATCTGTCCCAGTTTGACCAGTCTCCCAGTCTCCAGCATGGAGGGAGAAAAAGCTCCCACTGATAATATGTTCTTTGACTTGTCTAAGACAAATGAAGCATTTGCACTATTAAGCAATGGACACATGGTTCTATAATTGTATGCATTTATTTGGTGGTTGGGAAAATACAAACTTATTTTATCTGTCAAACTCTTTAGATCTAAAATAGTTCAGCAATTTGGTTGCACTGCCATCTCTGTCTTGACGTTTCTTCTGTGTCCTGCCTCAGCCTAGTGCCTGGGTCATTTCAGCCCAAAATACTCCCATGTTTTCACTTAAGATTGATAGTTTACTTTATTGAAATATAATTTTACTCCAATGAGAAAGGCCACCAAGCCAGAAATGAATTTTTTTGTTTGTTTGTTTTTTGGTTTTGTTTGCTGCCGCCGGCCTCCTCCTCCTCCTCCTCCTCCTCCTCCTCCTCCTCCTCCTCGTCCTCCTCCTCCTCCTCCTCGTCCTCCTCCTCCTCCTCCTCCTCCTCCTCCTCCTCCTCCTCCTCCTCCTCCTCCTCCTCTTCTTCTTCTTCTTCTTCTTCTTCGTGTGTGTGCACATAATACAGTATACACTCACGGTAGCTATACATGGCTTAACTTGAACTTTATATTCTGAGAAAGCAGAACATTTTGGGGGGTTATTTTTTTTCCTTTGAAATCAAAGTAATAACCCTACACTGTTCAGAAATGAATTCCAGATATAGATTTTTATCCAACTCATCTGACATTTTAAATAAATTTTAAACTTATGAATTCAGTGTTTCTGTGATAGACATCATAAACATTTTCCTTTTTCAAAAACCAATCTGGGGAGTGTATATTTGTACTGTAGTTAATGCTGTGTTAAGTCAGTGTAATATAGCTGCTGCAAACATTTGTAAAGCAAAGGAAGAAAAGCTTTTATTTAAATCTTGCCAAGAGCAGAAATAAAACGAGCAAATGCACACTGGAGTGAGAGGCAACATAAAGACTGGTACTGTTTTATTACCGGAGTGCCGCAGCATTAGCATTTCATTGAAGCGCATGTCACATGTGGAATGATCACTAATAATTTTACAAAGTCTGAGTGTGTGGTTTATAAGAGATGTTTGTTGAGTGAACAAATGTTGGATAAGGCATTTCTTTTTTTTTTTGTTGTAAATATAGTGCTTTTATATTCTAAAAATAATTGTTTTTTTAATTTTTTTATTGGTTGTTCAAAACATTACAAAGCTCTTGACATATCATATTCATACATAAGCTTCGAGTGAGTTATGAACTCCCATTTTTACAACAAACACAGATTGCAAAATCATATCAGTTACACATCCACATTTTTACATAATGCCCTATTAGTAATTGTTGTATTCTGCTACCTTTCCTATCCCCTACTATCCCCCTCCCCTCCCCTCCCATCTTCTCTATCTACCCCATCTACTGTAATTTATTTCTCTCCTTGTTTATTTTCCCATTCCCCTCACAACCTCTTATATGTAATTTTGTATAGCAATGAGGGTCTCCTTCCATTTCCATGCAATTCCCCTTTTCTCTCCCTTTCCCTCCCATCTCATGTCTCTGTTTAATGTTAATCTTTTCTTCCTACTCTTCCTCCCTGCTCTGTTCATAGTTGCTCTCATTATATCAAAGAAGACATTTGGTACTTGTTTTTTAGGGATTGGCTAGCTTCACTAAGCATAATCTGCTCTAGTGCCATCCATTTCCCTGCAAATTCCATGATTTGTCATTTTTCAGTGCTGCGTAATACTCCATGGTGTATAGATGCCACATTTTTTTTAATCCATTCATCCATTGAAGGGCATCGGGGTTGGTTCCACAGTCTAGCTATTGTGAATTGTGCTGCTATGAACATTGATGTGGCAGTATCCTTGTAGTATGCTCTTTTAATGTCTTCAGGAAATAGTCCGAGAAGGGCAATAGCTGGGTCAAATGGTGGTTCCATTCCCAGCTTTCCCAGGAATCTCCATACTGCTTTCCAAAGTGGCCGAACCAATTTGCAGCCCCACCAGCAATGTACAAGAGTACCCTTTTCTCCACATCCTCGCCAGCACTTGTTGTTGTTTGACTTCATAATGGCTGCCAATCTTACTGGAGTGAGATGGTATCTTAGGGTGGTTTTGATTTGCATTTCTCTGACTGCTAGAGATGGTGAGCATTTTTTCATGTACTTATTGATTGATTGTATGTCCTCCTCTGAGAAGTGTCTGTTCAGGTCCTTGGCCCATTTGTTGATTGGGTTATTTGTTATCTTGTTGTCTAATTTTTTGAGTTCTTTGTATACTCTGGATATTAGGGCTCTATCTGAAGTGTGAGGAGTAAAAATTTGTTCCCATGATGTAGGCTCCCTATTTACCTCTCTTGTTGTTTCTCTTGCTGTGAAAAAACTTTTTAGTTTAAGTAAGTCCCAATTGTTGATTCTTGTTATTAACTCTTGTGCTATGGGTGTCCTATTAAGGAATTTGGAGCCCGACCCTACAATATGTAGATCGGGGCCAACTTTTTCTTCTATCAGACGCAGAGTCTCTGGTTTGATATCAAGCTCCTTGATCCATTTTGAGTTAACTTTTGTGCATGGCGAGAGAAAGGGATTCAGTTTCATTTTGTTGCATATGGATTTCCAGTTTTCCCAGCACCATTTGTTGAAGATGCTATCCTTCCTCCATTGCATGCTTTTAGCCCCTTTATCAAATATAAGATAGTTGTAACTTTGTGGATTAGTCTCTGTGTCCTCTATTCTATACCATTGGTCCACCCGCCGGTTTTGGTACCAGTACCATGCTGTTTTTGTTACTATTGCTCTGTAGTATAGTTTGAGGTCTGGTATCGCTTTACCACCTGATTCACACTTCCTGCTTAGAATTGCTTTTGCTATTCTGGGTCTTTTATTTTTCCATATGAATTTCATGATTGCTTTATCTATTTCTACAAGAAGTGCCATTGGGATTTTGATTGGCATTGCATTAAACCTATAGAGAACTTTTGGTAATATCGCCATTTTGATGATGTTAGTTCTGCCTATCCATGAACAGGGTATATTTCTCCATCTTCTAAGATCTTCTTCTACTTCTCTCTTTAGGGTTCTGTAGTTTTCATTGTATAAGTCTTTCACCTCTTTTGGTAGGTTGATTCCCAAGTATTTTATTTTTTTTGAGGATATTGTGAATGGAGTGTTTTTCCTCATTTCCGTTTCAGAAGTTTTGTCGCTGATATACAGAAATGCCTTTGATTTATGCGTGTTGATTTTATATCCTGCCACTTTGCTGAATTCATTTATTAGTTCTAGTAGTTTCTTTGTAGACCCTTTGGGGTCTTCTAGGTATAGAATCATGTCATCTGCAAATAGTGATAATTTAAGTTCTTCTTTTCCTATTTTTATGCCTTTAATTTCTTTCGTCTAATTGCTCTGGCCAGTGTTTCGAGAACTATATTGAATAGAAGTGGTGATAGAGGGCATCCCTGTCTTGTTCCAGATTTTAGAGGGAATGCCTTCAACTTTTGTCCATTCAGAATGATGCTAGCCTGAGGCTTAGCATAGATAGCTTTTACAATGTGGAGGTAAGTTCCTGTTATCCCTAGTTTTTCTAATGTTTTGAACATAAAGGGATGCTGTACTTTGTTGAATGCTTTTTCTGCATCTATTGAGATGATCATATGGTTCTTATTTTTAAGTCTATTGATGTGGTGAATAACATTTTTTGATTTCCGTATATTGAACCATCCTTGCATCCCAGGGATTAATCCTACTTGATCATGGTGCACAATTTTTTTAATGTGCCTTTGTATCCAATTCGCCAGTATTTTATTGAGGATTTTTGTATCTAGGTTCATTAGAGATATTGGTCTGTAGTTTTCTTTCTTTGAGGTGTCTTTGTCTGGATTTGGAATCAGGGTTATGTTGGCCTCATAGAATGAGTTTGGAAGTTCTCCCTCTTTTTCTATTTCCTGAAATAACTTGAAAAGATTTGGTATTAATTCTTCTTTAAAGGTTTTGTAAAACTCCGCTGTATACCCATCCGGTCCTGGGCTTTTCTTGGTTGGTAGTCTTTTGATGGCTTCTTCAATTTCATCCATTGATATTGGTCTGTTCAAATTGTGTGTATCCTCCTGACTCAGTCTGGGCAAATCATATGTCTTAAGAAATTTATTGATGTCTTCACTATCTTCTATTTTATTGGAATATAGATTTTCAAAATAATTTCTAATTGTCTTCTGTATTTCTGTAGCATCTGTTGTGATATTGCCTTATTCATCCCGTATGTAAGTAAATTGAGTTCTCTCTCTTCTTCTCTTCGTTAGCATGGCTAAGGGTCTGTCAATCTTATTTATTTTTTCGAAGAACCAACTTTTAGTTTTGTTAATTTTTTCAATAGTTTCTTTTGTTTCAATTTCGTTGATTTCTGCTCTGATTTTAATTATTTCTTGCCTTCTGCTGCATTTGTTGTTGTTTTGTTCTTCCTTTTCTAGGGCTTTGAGATGAAGTGTGAGCTCATTTATTTGTTGGTTTTTCTTATTTTTGAGGAATGACCTCCAGGCGATGAATTTCCCTCTTAAAACTGCTTTCATTGTGTCCCATAGATTCCGATATGTTGTGTCTGTATTTTCATTTATCTCTAAGAATTTTTTGATTTCCTCCTTTATGTCTTCTGTAACCCATTGATCATTCAGTAACATATTGTTCATTTTCCATGTGATGTAGGATTTTCCCTTCCTTCTTTTATTATTTTTTTCCAGCTTCATTCCACTATGATCAGATAAAATGCAAGGTATTATCTCCACCCCTTTATATTTACTGAGGGTTGCCCTATGGCATAATATATGGTCTATTTTTGAGAAGGATCCATGTGCTGCTGAGAAAAACGTATATCCACTTGAAGATGGTTGATATACTCTATACATGTCAGTTAGGTCTAGGTTATTAATTGTGATATTGAGTTCTATAGTTTCTTTATTCAACTTTTGTTTGGAGGATCTGTCCAATGGTGAGAGAGGTGTGTTGAAGTCACCCATAATTATTGTGTTGTGGTCTATTTGATTCTTGAACTTGAGGAGAGTTTGTTTTATGAACGTCGCAGCGCCATTATTTGGTGCATAAATATTGATAATTGTTATGTCTTGTTGGTGAATGGTTCCTTTTAACAGTATATAATGTCCTTCCTTATCCCTTTGGATTAATTTAGTCTTGAAGTCGATTTTATTTGATATGAGGATGGCCACCCCTGCTTGCTTGCGAGGACCGTGTGCGTGGTATATTTTTTCCCAACCTTTTACTTTCAGCCTGTGTACGTCTTTTCCAGTGAGATGTGTCTCCTGGAGGCAGCATATTGTTGGATTTGTTTTTTTTAATCCATGATACCAGCCTATGTCGCTTTATTGGAGAGTTTAAGCCATTAACATTCAGAGTTACTATTGATATATGGTTTGTACTTCCAGCCATGTTTGATTATTTATCTCTCTTTTTTTTTTAATTCAGTTTGTTTCTCCATGGTTAGCTTTCCCCCCGTCCTCTGTCTTTACCGAGGCACTTCCCACTGATGGTTTTGGTTATTGTTTTTCATTTCTTCCTCGTGTAGAGTTTTGCTCAAGATGCTTTGCGATGCTGGTTTTTTGGCTGCAAATTCTTTTAACTTTTGTTTATCATGAAAGATTTTTATTTCGTTGTCATATCTGAAGCTTAATTTTGCTGGATACAGAATTCTTGGTTGGCATCCAGTGTCTTTCAGAGTTTGAAATATGTTGTTCCAGGATCTTCTCGCTTTCAGCGTCTGTGATGAAAAATCCGTTGTTAACCTTATTGGTTTACCCCTGAATGTAATCTGTCTCCTTTCTCTTGTAGCTTTTAATATTTTCTCTTTGTTCTGTATATCGGATATCTTCATAACAATGTGTCTTGGCGTTGGTCTACTGTGATTTTGTGTGCTCAGTGTCCTGTATGCATCTACAATTTGTATATCTGTTTCCTTTTTTATTTCTGGGAAGTTTTCTGTAATTATTTCATTTAGCAGGTTACTCATTCCCTTGGTTTGAATCTCTATTCCTTCCTCTATCCCGATGACTCTTAAATTTGTTTTTTTTTATGTTATCCCATAACTCTTGGATGTTTCTCTCATGATTTTTAACCAGCCTATCTGAGTTGGCTAGACTCTTTCCAAGATGATATATTTTGTCTTCATTATCTGACGTTCTGGCTTCTACTTCCTCCACTCTATTAGTGATACTCTCATTTGAGTTTTTAATTTGGTTTATCATTTCCTTCATTTCTAAGATTATCGTTTGATTCTTTTTTATAATCTCTATCTCCTGATAAAGATGCTTAACTTCTTCTTTTATCTGTCTATGTAATTCATTCTCAATGTGTTCTTTCGCTGCTTGAATTTGCTGTCTCATATCCTCTTTAAGGTTCCATTCCATCTGTCTAAGGTATTCCTTGAGTTCTTTATATGACCATTTTTCTGATGACTCTAGGTCCTCCTGAATATTTAGGCTGTCCTGCATTGTTTGTACTCCTTTTCTTCTTTGCTTTTTCATGCTGCTCATGTTGCTTCTTGTTCTGTTTGACTGCTGAGTTACTGTTTACTCCTATAAATTTATTAGATGCTTGGGAGGAAAGATATTAGAAAGGAAGGGAAGAAGTCACTAAAGAGAATGAGAGTAAGCAGGTAGAATTCAAGGAAGGGGGAATAAGAAAATTGAAAATAAATGTAAAGACAGAAGAAAAGAAGGAAAGAGAAAAAAATAGAAAATTAAAAAGATTTAAAGAAAAATAATAATAATAGAAATGAAAAATGAAATTAAAAATGGAATAAAATAAAATAAAATAAAATGGATTAAAAAAACATTTAAAAAGACAGCAAAAAAAAAATTTATAAATGCAGTCCTAGAGTTTGATTAACTGTCTTCCAGTAGATGGAGCTATGCCCACCAGCCCAAGTTTCTCCTCTCAGTAGGCGGGAGTCAATCTCTGTGCAGCAGTTCTTCCTCCCGGACTGGGCGGGTGTCCACTCCTGCTGTTCGCCGTGTGGGCAGGGCCTTTCGCAGAACCCGTCGGGGGTCGTTTGCAGCGCCAGGCTGGCAGGTGGGGGGTGGTCGTCTGGAGCCCCAAACCGCCAGAGGCGGTTCACAGAGCCGGGCCGGCAGGGGCCGGGCAGGCAGTGCCCACTCCCACACTCACTGCAACGCGTGGGCAGTGGCCGCCTGGCGGCGGCCGGTGACACTTTACAGAGCCAGACGGGCGGGGGCCCAGGCAGGCAGCGTCCGTCCCCACGTTCGCTGCAACGTATGGGCAGCGGGCGTTTGGTGGCAGCTGACGGCCGCTCACAGAGCCGGGCCGGCGGGGGCCTAGGCATGCAGCGCCCGCTCCTAAGCTCGCTGCAACGTGTGGGCCGCAGCCGTCCGGCGGCAGCCAACGGCGGTTCACAGAGCCGGGCCGGCGTGGGCCCAGGCAGGCAGCGCCCGTTCCCAAGTTCGCTGCAATGTGTGAGCAGCTGCCGGCGGCGGTTCACAGAGCCGGGCCGGCGTGGGCCCAGGCAGGTAGCGCCCGTTCCCAAGTTCGCTGCAACGTGTGGGCAGCGTCCTGCGGCGGTTCACAGAGCCGGGCCGGCAGGGTCCTAAGCAGGCAGCTCTCGCTCCTAAGCTCACTTCAACGCGTGGGCAGCGGCCGGCGGCGGTTCACAGAGCCGGGCCAGCGTGGGCCCAGGCAGGCGGCGCCCGTTCCCAAGTTCACTGCAACGTGTGGGCAGCGGCCAGCGGCGGTTCTCAGAGCCGAGCCGGCGGGGGCCCAGGCGGTCAGCGCCGGTTCTCAGAGCCGGGCCGGCGGGGCCCAGGCGGTCAGCGCCCGCTCCTATGTTCACTGCAACGTGTGGGCTGCAGCCATTTGGCGGCAGCCGGCGGGACCGTGCCCCTGTTCTGCGTTGCCGAGATTTAGTCGTCTGGGACAAGCTGACACCTCCAATTAAACTTACTAGTTCCAGGCAGGTCTCCTTTCAGCGGAATTTTGCTAGAAGTTTCTCAGCAGGACGCATGTAGGTGTGTTGATGAGTGTCTCTGATCCCGTTACCGCGGAGGCATTGAAAGTGCTGCCTCCTCACTGGCCGCCATGTTGGGTCCCCCCCAAGGCATTTCTTTTCTGCTACGGAGATGTCATTTACTCAGCATGGAAATTAGATACCCTAATTGTAATATTGTTTGTATATTTACATGAGAATAAATGAACAGCTGTTTTATTTAGTGATGAAATATTCTTGGCTGACATGGGTATCTACTAAGGAGACAATGTTACTAGTTATTTTCACTAAATTATAGGATTCTTGAAAAGAAGATTGGGTTAGCGTGCGCGCGTGCATGTTGAATATCCTTCATTCCACATGCTTGGGACCAGAAGTGTTTTATATTTCAGAATTTTTTGGATTTTAGAATATTTTCATTTCTATAATGAGAAACCTTGGGAAGGGACCCAAGTCTAAACATGAAATTCATTTATGTTTTATGTTCACCTTATACACACAGTTTGAAGGTACACTTCATGCCATATTGGGGCTGACCACATTTCACTACATGAAGCCAGGTGTGGAGTGTTCCATACTGTGGCATCAGGTCAGCTCATTGTAGAAAGCTTTGGCTTTTGGAGCATTTTAGGATTTGAAATTTGGGATTAAGGATGCTCAACCTATATATAACTAGCTGGATAGGTATACCACTCACACACACATACACACACACTCACAAAGGTATTACTTACATATATATATATACACATACATGTGTGTATATGTATACATATGTATATGTACACACACACACCCCTACACACAGATACACTTCAGTGTGTGTGTGTAAATATATACACATAGATCAATACATACACACATATTTATAAATGAATAGTCTACCGAGGGGATGTCAGCAGTTTCTATACCGTGAGTTATTTGCACACTGGAAGACAGAGCTTCCCGTGGGTCAGAGAGACTTCAGAAGTAAGGAAAAAGGGTTGGGGCAGGCTGAGCAGGAGAAAACCAGATACCTTAGTTGACATAGATATTGCAGCAGAAATCATCAGGTCTCGTGTTTTACAATGCCATTTCAGACCCACAGTCTTCCAGCACTTTCTTCTCCTTTAATGTGTTCTTCCTCTGGCCCCCTGGTTAGTTTTTAGCTCAGAGTCTGGTGATGTAGCCACAACTTGGTCTTAGGCTTCTATTCCTCCTTTAACTTCTGTCACTGACCCCTCAAGAGGCAATCTGGGTTGTCAGGGTCTGACGCTGGTGCCCACGTGCAGGTGAGATCATCATGGGGTCCTATGGAAGTTAGCCAAACTTCTGTGCCGTCAGTCAAGGCTGGGTGGGTGGGCCTGTATTATTATTTACCCTTTTTATTTCTATTCCTATGCATCACAAATCAAACTTCCAGAAGGTGTACTTGTGAGTTCCCATATCTTGATGGCATCTGGCTGAATTTTAGCCAAAACCATTTGTGAGGAAGGTCTTCCCTGTTAGAGATGCTGAGACCCACAGTGTTTTTTTTATGTAATTAGATATCATAAAGACATTGAAATTATGTCTCTAAAAGTTAGTCTCTTTCATAGAAGCCAGCATTTCCTTATCATGATATGTAAAATAGATAGCAAGCAGTTTGATCTTTATAAAGAATAGGTATTAAATAACCATGAACTTCTCCAAATTGCAGCATGTGGCACGTGGGTTTTCGCTGCCTGACCCCTCTACTGTCCACTGAGGTTCCAGCTAGTTGAAATGCTTCCCTGCCGCCAAGTGCCCAATACCTAACTCTTCACTATCTGTTCATTCCAGCCCAGTTTTTCTGTCTCCAAAAGACTTTCCCACACTCCCCAACTGGAATTATGTTCTGGTGCCTGAGAACACCTTTTTCATTTCCTTCCTGACTTCCTTCCTGGACTGGCTGAGTATGAACTATGTGCTGGGCACTGTCCTAGGCACTGGGGATGCCATGGTCCGCAAGAAAGTCCACCCCATTTGAGAAGAAAGGCCGTAAACAGATAATCCCATCAGGTCAGGATTGGTATCAATAATCAAAACAAAGGGGCTGGGGCTGTAGCTCAGTGGTAGAGCGCCTACCCTGCGTGCACACGTGAGGCACTGGTTTTGATCCTCAGCACCACATAAAAATAAATAAATAAAGATATTGTGGCCAACCACAGCTAAAAAAACACATTTTTTAAAAAATCCAAACAAAGTCGTCTACGAGGGGTAGAGAGGATCAGGGGTTGTCGGAGGAAAGCCGTTCTGAAAGGTGGCATTTGAGCTGAGACTTAAGGAGGACTTCAGACCAGTTTCAAGAGGAGCCTTGTCCCAGGCAGAGGGGAGCCTGTTGGAAAGCCCTCGGGCAACAGGAGTTGAATTTGCTCATGAAGCACGGAGGAAGGGGGCTGGAGTAGGGTAAGAGATGAGGGCAAAAAGACAGGCAGGACCACACCAGGGACACCCTTGGATGCCAACGCAGGAGTGTTTTAGTTTGAAGTATAAAGAAGAATATGGAGGCTTCGGAACAGGGTTGGCACTGTTAAATTTACACTTTAAAATTGCCATGCTGCCTGGCAGGAGGGAATCAGGAAAACCAGCTCAAAAGTTATGACCCTGGAATAGAAGAGGATGCAGGGTCCACAGTGGGGCCCTGGGAAAGGCCCATGTTGTCAGAGGCTAGATATTCTGGAATTGGGGCTAGAGGTTGGCACTGAATATGGGAAGAAATGGAAAAAAACAATCAAGAATAACACTAAGTTTTGACCTGGGCAGCTGGGTGAACAGCGGTACTGTTTGCCAGATGGAGACTACAGGAGGGGAACAATAAGAATTCTGTTTGGACATTAACTTTGGGATTTCTGAGAAACATTTACATAGAGCTATCACATAGGAAGTTGTTTTGTGGCTCTGGAGTTAAGTAGACAATCTCTGATTTACAGTAGCTCAACTTATGGTGTGACTTGTGATTTTTTTTTTATTACTTTACAATGGTATGAAAGCCTATGTGCTCCATAGAAATGAAACTTTTAATTTTAAATTTGATCTTTTCTCCAGCTAGCAATATACAATGTGATACTCTTTCAAGAGCAGCAGGCCAGGACTTCCAATCAGCCACAAGATCACAGGGGTCAACAGCTGACACTTTCCAGTGTGCTGTCTTGCTGAGCTAGGATGTGCAGTAAGTTAAATGCATTAAATGCATTTTGGGGGCTTATGATATTTTCAACTTACCATAGTTTTTTCAGGACAGAACATAACTCCATCAGAATCAAGAAGCATCTTTCCATATAAATGTGAATGACTTCCATATACAGAAAATGCTGCACAATTATAACCATGCATTTAGGTAGCAGGTATATATTTTCAATTCATACCCACAAGTATTCAAGAAGTTCACCTTTAAGTTCAACTCAACCTCATCTATACTCTGAGACCTCTTTCCACTCAATATTGGGAAATTTAACTGCTAATTCAGCCAAACCTTTTGATTGGTTAAATAAAGTTGACTTAGAGATACAGGTAACTTTGGTTTACTGTTACCCCTGTAATTCTGGAGGTTTGGAGAGCCTCGTGGCATGGCAGGGGTTGGAGGTTGTCTAAGGCAGGAGTTGTGTTCGCCTCCACCTGATCTCCTGCCTTCACAGGGTGGGCTGACTTTTACTGCCATGCACACCCTTGCCTAAAAATCCCCATTAGGTCGGTGACTGTCTCTATATGGAGGTCACACATGGCTCTTCTTCTATGTCATTATGGGCACAGAAAACTCTGGTGCACACAGTCATCTGAGAGCTATGGTGTCCAGTGAAGTGCAGAATTTCTGCCAGATGTGGTCCTAGGTAAAGAGTAGAGCAAGATCCCTAATATATTCACTCCCCCAACATCTCTGGGCTCTTGAGAGACACTCACCACCATCTAACTCTTCTGCTCCAGCTCCCACTCTTCTCTTCCATCAACCCAAAGGTGTTTTTTTTTTTTTTTTTAACTCTTCTTGGGCCAGAAGAAATGGGCTCAGCAAATATTCTTCCCAACTTTATTCTCCCCTCATCCATTAAAATGTAGTTTTTGAGATTAAAAACCAAAAATTGACATAACCCATCCTCTGGTTCCCTTATGTTAATTATCCTCTGAGGATGTTCTAATGTTTTTTCCCTATGGAGAGAGGAAAGGAGGAAGGTCATGAGGTAAAAGGAAATATGGTGGGGGGAAATTTAGGACTTCACCATGTCATGCAGAACGGGTTGACTCTGAGGATGCTGAGCCCACAAACATAGAGGGCTGACTGTTCTTACCATGCTCAGCATTGTCCACCTAGAATCCAACATGTACAGGTGCTCAGATGTCTACGGAGCGTAGGAATGAATGAAGCAGCAGGTGAGCGTGTAATGGGGCTGACAATTCTGTTTACTTGTGCACTTGCATGCATGCGCACACACACACACACACACACACACACACCATAGACAGAGAACCTTCAGCTCTACAGGATCAGAGAGCAAAGTGCCAAGTCCTTCTCTGAGAAGTTTCTTGGGAGTCTTATGTTGTAAATATTGAAGTTGATTTTACATTTGACTCCAAGATATGTGTGCTTCAATATAGAGTGTCTCCCCACGTCTTCTGTTTAATCACCACCCAGGAAGACACACCTGGCCTGTCTCATCATGCCTGTGGATCATGTATCCCATCACCATGAGCAAGGTGGTCATTAACAGCTTGCAATTTTTTGTTTAATAAGAATTTGAAAGTTCCATCCTTAAAAGCAAACGTCAGGAGTGTCAACGCTTCACTGCCACATTCTCTGAAGAGCCTTGTAAAGCAAACAGCAAGCAACTTTACTTGCCCAGAAAACAATTCACAAGCCAACGATTTTGCACATGTACCTCTGCATCTGCCTAGGTGACTTTGTGTGTGTATTCCAGGGTCATCTTTCATTCATATTTATTTTATGAACCAAAACCCTGACTAAGGTCACTGTGACATAATTATTAAATCCAGATATTGACTATTCCTCATATCATGAAAACAAATTTAAAATGTTCTAAGGTTTTTTTTTCCTTGACTGTTTTCAAAAACATGGGAGGTGAAGAGCGCAAACTCCATCACTGTCCTCCTCCTGTCTACTAAAATGACACCAGGTACCCTCCGAGCTCCACTGCATATTAACAAGTGAGGCTTCCAAGGCAGCTTCACTGTGACCTAAGTCTGACTTGTTCTACTGTCTTAAAAGGCCCTCAACTCTAGTTCTGAGGATAGGATTTAAGGAAGACTAATAATAACTGCTCACCATCTTAGCTGGGGCAGATGTCAGACAGATGGAGGTCAAGCTACCCTGTGCACCACTGAGGAAGCCATGCAACGCATGTGGCCTAGGTGTGAGGAACAGATTGGATTGCCATTGCTTTTCTTCCCGCTGTATACCCCAGTCTAGACCTTGAGCCAAGCCATTTGAAGGACAGTTTAGGGCTAGAGAGAGTCATACCATGATCAGTATTTCTCAGTAGACTGTGGATTCCTTTTCTGTGCAAAAGATTAAGGAGTGGGAAAAGAGGCCGGGGTGCTATTCGTACTTGTCCCTCAACATTGGAAACAGGAGTACCAGGAAAGACCCATTGTCCTCAGCAGCTGGATTCCAGATGGCACCTGTGAACGCTTAGCGTAGGTGGTATGCTTAGGTACTTAGTGTCTGTGGTAGTGACAGTAGGTACTCTATTTGCATTTTCCTATTTAAAATTTGTAGTCAGCATAAGAAACAGATACTTGCACTCCCATGCTTATGCAGTCCTGTTCACAGTAGCCAAGTTATGGAATCAACTAAGGTATCTACTGAAGGATGAATGGATAAAGACAATGACCAGTCACAAGTGAACCACTTCTCAGTTGCCAGTCTTTGCTCATATTAAATACAACTTACAAATGTTTAGTTTTTATATCTAATTTCTGATCATTAAAATGTTTATAAATTTATTTTTACGAATTCATTATGATAAAGTATTGCAGAGTAAACTTTTTCTTTTGTAACAAAAAATGTGGTATATATATATATATATATATATATATATGCATATACACAATGCAATATTCTTGAGCTATAGAAAAGAATGAAATCCTGTCATGTTCTGCAAAATCGTCATTAATAGACACAGAAGACAAACGCCCCATGTTCTCTCTTATATATTGAAGTTGATCTCAGAGCAGAAGAGAGTGGAACAGTGATTACTAGAGAAGGGAGCAGGGGGTACAGAGGCCGTTAGATACAGGTACCAACTTAGAGTTAGGAGTAATAAGTTCTACTGCTCTACAGCCCAGGAGAGGGACCATCGTTCACAATAACCTATTATATGTCACATGAAGAGCTAGAAGAGAGTAGCTCCAAAGGCTCCAAACCTAGAGAATTGGTAAAGTGATGGAAATGCTAATTCCCTGATGTGATCAGCACAGATTGTAGTAAAAGGTCACACTGTACTTTATAAATATGTATACTATCATGTTAAGTAGGAAGAAAAATTAAAATAAAAAAAGTGCAGGTTTTTCTGTAACAACTCTATGAGGTGGGGATGTTCTTCATTTGACAGAAGATGAAGCTGAGGTCAGAGTACAGAAACTTGCCCAAGTTCACATGGATCAGGAGAGCCAGGGTCTGGAGCCTCGTGCCCCATAAGATCGGTTTTTCTCTGCTTTCAGTAATGGGGCTATAAAGTTATTTTCTTGGCTAATAATGTTATCCCATGAAAGCTTTAACTAAATAATATGTTCACCTTATGTCTCACTTTACTCGATCAACAGGAGTTGTAACTTAAGGGACTTTGGAAATAGATAAATACAGAATTAATGATTATCAATTAATGCTTTCTTATTTTTATAACTTTTTACAACTTTTCTTACAATTTCACTTTTTCAAGTTTTGTCAAATATCTTAAGTATGCAGTAAAACAGTGAAACTAGTATAATAAAGAAGTTTATATACCTAGATTTAGGGCCTATTAATATTTTTTTCATATTTACTTTAGATCCTTTCATTTGTTTTCCTTTTTTAAAATCTGTTCTTTTTAGATGTACATGACAGTAGAGTGTATTATGACATATTATACATACACGGAGTACAACCCATTTTAATTAGGATCCCATTTGTGTGGGTATACCTAATGTGGAGTTACACTGGTCATGTGTTCATATATGAACACAGAAAAGTTACGTCTGATTTGTTCTACTGTCTTTCCTATTCCCATCCCCCATCTCTTCTCTTCCTTCCTCTTTGTCTAATCCAGTGAACTTCTATTCTCCCTTCCCCACTCCCTTAATTGTCAGCATCCACATATCAGAGACAATATTTGGCCTTTTTTGGGGGGGATTGGCTTATTTCATTTAGGATGACAGTCTCCAGTTCCATCTACTTACAGGTAAATGCCATAATTTCATTCTTCTTTATGGATGAGTAATATTCCATTGTACATATATACCTCATTTTCTTTATCCATCCATTGAAGGGCATCTAGAGAATTGAGAATCCACCATCTGTTGGTTCCATACCAGTCAGAATGTCAGTTATCAAGAAAACAAGTAATAATGTTGGTGAGGGTGTGGGGGAAAAGGTAAACTCATACATTGCTGGTGGAACTGAAAATTGGTGCAACCACTATGGAAAGCAATATGGAGATTCCTCAGGAAACTTGGAATGGAACCACCATTTGACCCAGTTATTCCCCTGATTGGTTTAAACCCAAAAAACTTAAAATCAGCATACTATAGTGATGCAGCCACATCGATGTTTACAGCAGCTCAATTCATCAGAGCTAAGCTATGGAACCAACCCAGATCCTTTCTTTATAAGAAAAGAAATACTTTTGCACGGATGCATGCATCCTGCTTCCCTCCCACCCATCAAAATCTTTTTACTCCTTCCTCAGAGGTAGCTACTAGGTAAGTTTCTACTATGGCCCAAATTTGTGTGTTTGCTTTTTCAGCTTCTATTTTCCCCTCAGGATTATTTCTAAAATTAGCTCAAGGATATGGAGCTAAGACACTTAGCTTTTGTTTTCTTTTTAAATTTATTTAGTTTTATGCATCTCTTTCCACATGAAACTTTTTCCAGCATTAGAAACAGATGCCCCATGTGGGGTCTTTGAAGTCTCCTGAAAAGATTTCCCTAAGCCCACTTTTCTTCTCTGAGAGAAATTTTTGTAATCAGATCTACAGTATCCTTTTTGTTCATGCCTTTGTGGCTCAAACATTTCAACCTTAATTTCCCCCCAATCTCAATCAGTTCCCCACCCCTAAAGCATCATGTGATATATATCCAACCTTACCTTTGGCTTAAAATTTATTTGTTGAATTATAGCGGCTTGAATTATAATAAGCTGATTAGCACAATAAATCCATTAGAAGACACTTATCAGCCATGCAGTCTAGGGCAGGTTTAATTTTTAGGACTGAAATACCAGAGAGATGTCTTTACTTAGATTAATTTAGTGTTTATTAGCTTGAGTCAGGCACTAGTGTTTATCTAAACTGGGACATGTCCATTTAGGGTCATTTAAAAGGATAGATGCTTAGTGGTAGAACTTCAAGTGTATGCACATGGCACCAAAGCAAACACAGTGAAGTCCATGCTTGTGACGCTACTTTTTCTACTTTTACAAAATTGCAGAACCTGGACTGAAAAATGATATCAACTGAGTTCTCACCTCAGGTGGAGCTAACCATGTCCCACTTTTCATTACTCCTTCAATTCATAAAGCCGTGATGATTGAAACACTGTTATGACTCAACATTTGATGATGAAACTGAGGCTCCAAGGGCTTATCCACGCAGCACCCTGTGTGACCACTAGGCTTCCTAGCGCTTT
The DNA here is from genome assembly GCF_964194105.1 of Spermophilus citellus. Classification (NCBI taxonomy): domain Eukaryota; kingdom Metazoa; phylum Chordata; class Mammalia; order Rodentia; family Sciuridae; genus Spermophilus; species Spermophilus citellus. The sequence continues at coordinate 1,970,854 of NC_138193.1, forward strand.
TGCTCCTCTGCCTTTGCTCCTCCTGACGGTCATTGTCATCTGGATCACTCTGCAACACCAAAGCCCCGCAGCCCTGACTCGCTGCTGGAATGGAGCCAGCATTCCTTCACCATCCCATGCCCACCCAGGGCCAGCCCATGGTGAAGCCCCATCTGGGCGAGGATCCTCCATGGCTTCTTTAAATGGTGGCCTCTGCTGGCACAGAAGTCCCCTTGTCAGAGCCACCAGTACTTTGACCCCAAAGCCCACTTGTCTTTCAAGAATCCAAGCTGACCTTTCAAGACTCAAGGGCAGTTCTGCACCTTCCCATCTTCTTGACAATTCCATCTGAGGGCCAAAGCAAACACGTCACTCCAGCCCTGAGTCTGGGCACAACATTGGTATGAAGTGTAAATATTTGAATGCTAATTATCGAAACACAAATAGGACACCATGTCCAAAGCAGATGAATGCTGTCGCAGGAAGCCAGCAGACCCTGGCTGGTAGGCAGCTTGTGTTGTCTTTGCACAACCAATGATAGACGTCTGGAATCGTTTCCACCCCCCTTCCCCCTTCGGAATGCTGCCCAGAGTGACTCACATGTGTGAGTCTTTGCCTTTTAAACCATTTCCCATCTGCCCTGCCTCTTGAGCAAAAAAACCCATACCGTGGAAATTATTTGAACCCAGAAAGACCATGTCATCATCCTATAAGAGCAGCCCACCCTTGTCCAACCTGAGCCTACTACATCCGTGCCTGTGTACATACTCAACCCAGGAACATTTGGCCCAGGTGTTGCACTGGCTTGAAATAACCAATCCCTCTTCCATAGTGATGCATCCTTATCCGACTCTAGACTTCCTCTTCATCAAAGCACTTCTGCATTGCTTATTTCTCCTGCATACATTCAGTAGTCCTGAAACTCAATAACAATGCAGTGAATGAATCGCGTTGCCTGCCTTCCTTCCTGGCTGGCACAGTGCAGTGATCATAGGCTTTGAAGCCTGCAGCCTCTCTGGAAATGTGTGTGGATTGGCAACCCATTGTGATCAGGCAAAGGCCACTTGGGGGGTGTCCCAAGACTTAAGGTATCTCCAGTGAATGCCAGAACATGGAGCCTGGAGCCGGAGCCTCACTGGGAAAACCAATTACTTATTACTTATTCAGCAAATAAGAACAGGGATGTCCAGGGTGGATGTGAGGGGATGAACTGGTCTGGGTAGTTCATGGCAGAAAGGAAAAGAACTCATTAAAATTGTAAAGTTGAGCCACGAAATGTGGTACGTGCCTATAATCCCAGCAATTCAGAGACTAAGGCAGGAGGATCACAATTTATCGGCCAGCCTCAGCCACTTATCAAGGCCCTAAACAACTGAGTGAGACCCTGTCTCAAAATAAAAACAAAAAAAGATGTGGCTCAGTGATAAAACACTCCTGAATTAAAGTTAAATCCCCAGTATTTTATATAGATATAGATATAGATACACACACACACACACACACACACACACACACACACACACACATATAGATATAAAGTTGATGGTTGCTGTACCTAGCCATGACAATGAAAAAAAAGTAGCTTTGGACAAAATAACCAGGAAAGAAAGAACTTTTGGAGCTTCAGTTTTTTTGTATGCTAGATGGCAACGGTGATGTTTACTAAAGAGCTTATTGTAAACTAAACTGAAATGAACTAAAACGTGACAAAGCTTGTGAGGCGCTTGGTATAAACCTGGCACACATTGGGCATTTGGTAAATGGCAGCCTCTGATCACTGCTGCTAGTTCACTCCACAGCCCCCTGACTAGTACGGTGGCTGCTGTTGAGAATACAAACCTAGCCATCCAGCAAGCCTGCCATCCCACTTTCAATGACCTAACTGTACCTAGAGATGCCCAAACCCTCCTGCCAGGCTGAGAAGAACAGCAGACTAGACACAGCCTCCCTCCCAACCCAAACAGGAGTCCACGTGTAGGAAGTCCCAGAGCCATACACTCCCCAGTTTATTGCATTACTTTTCATCATCTATTTCACTTATTTCAGAAATACTGATTGGAACCTTTCTACAGCCCAACTTACTTTGGTGGCTCAGGAGCCCGCAGGCATCTCTGTTGTAGCCAGCTCACGTATCTGAAGCCCTGGTCCCAGTGTTTTAAACCTACGCCTTTGCCAAGCCAGGTCCTTCGAGTCTGTCAGTCCTAGTAGAACTCTTCCTAGCACACAGATCATGGAAGCCACATCCATTTGGAGTCACCCAGCCCTGGGTCACAAAGAGGAGGCCCCAGTTGCCGTGGGACTGCCTTTCCTGGGACAAAGGCCTGACAAACCCTGCTCCCGAGAGAAGGAGCCTGGGGTCCCACCACCACAGTGCCCTGCTGACCCGGCTGACCTTTGCTTTCTCCTCTGCTGGACATTAGCTTAAGAATGGAATGGGACTAAGCAGAATGAATGAGGGAGTGGACTCGACTTAGCGTTCTGCCTTTAGCAGCATGAAAATGTTCTTCTTTATGAAAAATGGAAAAAGGAAAGAGTCCATTGTAAAAGGGGACCGCGAGGTTGTGATGAGATAGAATTCCAGCGGGGGAGGATCTTCCTCTCACAGACTGAGCGTTTTCTCAGATATGTGACAAGAGCTAATTTTAGAAAAATGATTCTCGAAAGAAAATGACTCCCGAAGGCTATTAAGCTACAAGAATGTCTCACTATAGCTCACACACTAAATCTTTATTATTTCAACATTAAAATAAAAACTTAGCTTTAAGAGTAGTGCAGACATCTCCCTCTCTCTCTCTCTCTCTCACACACACACACACACACACACACACACACACACACTCACACAAACACTGGTGTTTCTCAGAGCCACAGAAAAACCTGGCAAGCTGGCGTGTATAGCAGACACATCAAAGTGTGTTTAAAAAAAAAAAAGAATCCATTCAAGAAAACTGGCGATAAAACTTGTCAACCGCAGGGCTTGAGAGGGACATCATTAAAGCAGAAAGGCCTAGAATTAACCTCTCTCTGCCCTTGAACAAAATAAGAAGTTAGCAGCATTAACCTAAGCTGCATTGTAATGTTTGTCTGCGGCAGTGTTTACATTTCATAATTTCATCTGACAACTTGTGATAAATTATGCCTTTTGGAAAATGTGATTTCTTTCAGAACAATTGGAAGGAGCATGTAAACACTCTTTTGTACTAGTCCTGAGTATCCATGAGGGAATGCCACTCACTCCTTTGTTTGGGAATTAGTATGGAAGATACGGGCACCCACCAACCTTCCTAGGCAAGCAGAACAGTTAAAATAATTTGCAGCAGTGGGGGCACTTTTTGATTTGGCCTGCAAAAATAGAAGTTTCCTAGAGGGTTGGCGAGAAAGAGAACAGAAGTAGGAGAAAGAGTGGGAATGGGAAAAAGTAGTGCCAACAGGCTGAGAACATCCACTGGGAATCCAAACCTTCCCACTGCCAGGTAATCACGTCAGAATTGCTGTGGGAAGGAAGAGAAAGCCACACCGCATCTGATCTGTGCATAATCCTGCCAGAGCTCTTCCCAGGGGAAAACTGGCAACAAGTCCGCAGCCTGAGTCACTTAAACCACCATCGACAAAGCACACATGAAGGTCTGATTAGGGAGCACTTTTCCATCGGCGTCTGGGGACAGATGATTGGCCTGATGGGCCTCTAACACGTCCCTGATGCCATTTATTTCACACCAACTAATGATGGCACATAGCAGTGAGTCTAACAGACGACTTTGTTTGAGCTATGTCATTACGATATTTCAGATGCACTGTATTAGGGGGAAATATGCTTTCTATTGCTTAGCCAAACCTCCCTTTCTTTCTATTCGGCTGTGTTTTTCTTTCAAGGAAAAGCACGATGCATAGTTTTCACATTGATGACGTCTCCTACCTCTCTACCCTGGATTTGTTACAAATAATGCTGATGGCGGAGACCCATGATACTTAGAGTGATTTCTGTAGCATTTTGCTAGCAGAGTACTTGAGATTTAATCATTTTGGAGAATGTTCTCTTAATTAGCAACAGAAGGTTTGAAGCTACAGAAGTTGCAGCAAAGGCTTTTAGATTATTAAAAGTTGAAGTCCAATCATGAATGAAAGCAGCAAACCCACTCCTTTCTATAATTACTGTGGGAGCCACATGTGTCTTACCTGGGGAAGCAGCAGCCTTTTGCATTGGGATCCTCATGCCGTTGTGGAGCTCCGAGGGCTGCTTGGATCCCACCTCTTCCCACTTCCAGGCAGAGAGAACAAACTGTCATGGAGTCCTGTCCTTCTCTTTTTGTATGTCCCAGATCCTCCTGTTCTCCCTCACTATCATGTCTGCCATCATCCCTCTTGACAAGCAAGGCTTCCCATGTCTGCAGCTCAGAGCTAGGTGTTTTCACATAATGAACTCTGTATCTGATCATCTGAAACTTTTTGTGGAATTTAGCAGGTTCACTGCAGCTTCCTGACACCCCTAAAGGAGACATTACTTCATCTTTGGGGGAGGGAGGCCCTGGCCCTGCAGCCAGAAGTGTCTCTTTCCCAATAGCTGAAGGCTTCATTTTCCTTCCTGCACACCCCTCCACTCAGCACACACCTCACCTTTGTCTGTGTATTTTTAAAATATTCTCTCAAGCTAATGCTGAAATAAGGAACTTCTGTTTCCCACTCTGAAATTGCCCACTGAGCACTGTTCCTCAGTGCAGGGAAATTAGGAAATGATAATTCCCAACCAGAAGCAGAAAGACAGCCTTTTAAAGGAAGGACTGCAGAATTGGTGACAAAGAATTTGGCTTTTTCCCTGGGTTCCTGCCCTGGAGCTTCTGAAACTTGAATTTTCCTAAGCAATAGGAGGTAATTCACATAGCATCCCGATGGGGACGGATCACCTGAAACATCATTACAAAGTTGGGAATTTGGGAATCTCAAGAAGAAGAGGGGTGCTGGAGATTGAGTTCAGTCACATGGCCAACAATTCAATCTGTTATGCTCATGTAATAAAACCTCAATTAAAAGCTCTGGAACCAAGGCTTAGTGGAGCTTTCCGGTTGGTGAACATTTCAATGTGCCAGGAAGGAAACACGCAGATTCCACAGGAGAGGGTTTGGAAACTTTGAATTCCCTCCAGGTATCACCCTATATGTATCTGTATGATAAAACTATAACCATAAGTACAGCACTTGCCTGACTTCAGTTAGTCTTTCTAATAGAGTACCAGATTTGATGGGTAACTCCAGATTGGTAGCTGAAACACAAGAAGTGTGGGTAACACAGCTGGCATCCAAAGTGAGGACAGTCTTGTGTATGACTGAACTCTGGGGACTTCAGAATGCTAGTGTCAGAGTTTATTGCAATGCACACAACTGCAATGTGAGCAGAGCAATTGTTATTAAAGGTAATTTTTTCCAATTCTATTAGATATCTTGAAATACTGGAAACAACTTCTAGATCTTCACACTGCGCATTACAGCTTGAATCACTGTCTCCTGAGTTAGGCAGGTAATGTAGAAGTTGCCACTCTAAGAGTAGCCCCAGACTGCACATTAGCAAACTGCTCATTACCAGTTGCCAAAGTGATGTATACAGAACTGGTGAGTAAGCACTTAGAAATTTGGACAGATATTAGACTTTGCCATGACATTCAGGCATGGAAAGAAATATAAATATACCAGACAGTGACAATTTGGGGGGAAAATGATCCTTTACCACAGATAGTTTGAGGAGCCTAATTTAGAAAATATAACTTCAGTTGGTATGAGCAGATGGAGTCAGAATTCAGAGTTAAAAGTGTGAACCTTACATCAACCAGATGGGTATGTAATATCTGCTGTGGGCTATCTCTGTGGTTTTGAGAGTTGCTTAGCCTTGCTGAGCCTTAGCTTTGTCATTTAGTACATGGATATGGCAATATTTCCTAACTTACTAGGTATTAAAAAGACCAAATGAGATCATCCAGGACAGATGCTAAGTACAGAGCCCAACACAAATCAAGCTAACTGCTGGTATTTCTTCAACGTTCGCTGCTTGGCATTGGTGATTCTGACTTGCTGTAGAAGTAGGAGGATGTTATCTGGGGACACTGTTGAAATCAACATACTCTGGCGTGACATTCATCCAGAGCCACCAGGGTCACTGAGGCATTTCCTTATTTAGTGCCATACATGGTCCGTTCCAGGCAGCCTTCTAGGTCCAGGAGACTGTGAGTAATCAAATATAGTTGTCACCCCTTAGAAATGCTCAGCATACCTGGTGTACAATATATGTGCTTGAGCCTTTAGCAGACTGATAGGCAGATACAACAGGGAAACGATACTTCACTCTTCTGCCTAGCTCCACAAAATTGGGATTCTATAAACTCAGATGCAGGGGCATTTTGCTGGAGTATCCGACTGTGGTGAGGAGCCAAATGCATCCCTGAGACACCTGGGATGGCCCAGGGTTCTAGACTGAGGTGGTGAGGCAAGTCAGGGATAGACAGAACCCCTGGATTTAGTGAAGCTCCCAAATGATTCTGATTTCTGATGCCCTGTCAGCCCCCCTCCCTGTCAACAACAATGCCCAGGTTAGTTTGTCACCAGCCCCACACTGACTGACTGTAGCTCCTGGCTGTGTTTCAGGCTCTTCCCACGTCCCAGTGCTTCTGAACACCGAGGTGCTGACCCCAGAGATCTGCCATGAAACCACACTTGAAGCAATGGCGACAACGAATGCTCTTTGGAATATTTGCGTGGGGGCTACTCTTTTTGGTGATTTTCATCTACTTCACCGACAGCAACCCTGCTGAGCCAGTGCCCAGCACCTTCCCCTTCCTGGAGACCCGAGGGCTGCTGCCCATCCAGGGCAAGCAGCGGGTGATCATGGGGGCCATGCACGAGCCCTCCTCGCCCAGGAGTTGGGATGCAAACCAGGTGCTGCCAGGTGGACCCCCTGCTGGCTCCTTTCACACAGGTCCAATGGACGCGCAGAAATGGGCTCAGGCCCAAGATGGGTTTGAAAATGAAGAGCTCTTCTCATCGCAGGTGGGGAGGAAATCTCAAAGTGCTTTCTATCCGGAGGATGACGACTACTTTTTTGCTGCGGGTCAGCCAGGGTGGCCCAGCCACACTCAGGGGACCTGGGGACTCCCCTCCCCCGGGGAGTCGTCGCAGCAGGAGGCAGCTTTGTGGGCTGGAGCCGTCCAGAGGAGCCCTCGGAAGAAGAGGCACCGGAGGCCGGGGAAAAGCCAGACGTGGGCGGAGCGCGAGGAGGCCGACAGGCCGTACGCCTCCATGTCCAGGGCTTTCCTGTACCGGCTTTGGAAGGGGACCGTCTCCTCCAAGATGCTGAACCCGCGCCTGCAGAAGGCCATGCGGGAGTACCTGAAGGCCAACAAGCACGGCGTGCGCTTCCGCGGGCGGCGGGAGGCGCGGCGGAGCAGGGCCCAGCTGCTGTGCGAGCTCCGCGGCGCGCGCCTGCGGACCCTGGACGGCACCGAGGCGCCCTTCTCGGCCCTGGGCTGGCGGCAGCTGGTGCCCGCGGTGCCCCTGGGCCAGCTGCACCCCCGCGGCCTGCACAGCTGTGCCGTGGTCATGTCCGCGGGCGCCATCCTCAACTCCTCTTTGGGGGAGGAAATAGGTGGGTCTCCCCGTGGGGATGCCCATCTGGAGCCGGTGGGGAACGGGGTCTGGTTCTCGGGGTGCGCACCTCCGGGCTCTGACGGGTGGGAAAGGCTGCGGGTGTGCACTGGATGTTTCCCAGGTTAGCTGAAGAGCCTACAAAGGGTTTTCCCTGGTGGGGACCGACTGGTCCAGCAGAGCTCCTCTAGAGCAGGACCCCTGGGGAGCCGGAAAGATGTTCCTCCTATAGCCAGTGCCAGTGGGGATGGAAGGCAACCCTCGGGTGCCCTGTGTCCCTTCTCACTGCTGGACAATTTGAGGTCCACAGGGCCTGCCGACCGGCGGGACACTGAGACAGGGTTTCTGTGTTGTATTCTCGAGGCAGAAGTCATCCCTCAGGACTTCTTTGGTCTCCACTTTTGACCTTCACGCCTTCAACTGATTATATAAGGCCCATCTACTGGGGAGAGTGATCTGCTTCCCTCAAAGTGTACTGATTGAAAAGTTAATCACATCTAGAAAGTACCTTCACAGTGATATGTACACTGCTGTTTCACCAAACCAGCAGCATGGTCGCCTAGCCAAGTTGACGCATCATTAAGCAGCCTCCCTCCCTATCAGTCTTCACATAAAATATTGGTGCTTGTATATCTCTTGGTTGCAGAAAGTAGGGTAGGGCTGAAGTACCTCTCCTCCCACAGAGTCTAGGCTCTACACTGCGTAGGCTGGGACTGGATGGCCTCAGAATTCTCCATTTGCTCTGGGCTGCATTCATTTCCCCACCTTCCCAGTCTCTCCCAACCCTTCTTGCCAGAGATCTGTTCTTTTCTCATACTGGTACCCCGTCTCCCTCAGCAATTCTGGATCCCTTTGCTCCCCAGACTTCTCTCTCTGGGTCAGGCTAATTCTATTGCCGCACCAGTAAGCCAGCAGCTTGGCCCTTTAGGTGATTTTATTCATTTAATAGACGTCTGTTTTGCCCCTCCTGAATGTGTGGCTCTGTACTAGGTACAGGAGGCCAGTGTGGCTCACCCTCAAGTCCAGATGTGAAACAACCACATCTGATGCATTCTCACTGCAGTTGGTCTTGGATCATAACTTGTCTGCAAGTGACATTCAGAGGGCGTGGCTCCCTCATTACAAAGAAATAATAGTGGTTTCCTGGCTTCATCTGAAGCAGGTCCCTCAGTTGTTCTGTGTCCTTGAAGAGTGACTGGTATTGCAGAGCTATCTTAGATAAGCGATGCCACTGTAGGAAGGCTTAGAAACCCAGACCTCAGCTCAGAAGTCCTTGGGAGTGAGGCTCAGTGGGAAATTTTTTGTTTTTTAAGTTAAAAAATACACCCAAGACAACAAATATGGGCTTGTGGTCTTGGGTCCCTGGTCTATTCCAGCAGGCTCATAACAACACTGTCCATGTGTCACATAAGCTTGTAGCCAAAGCCAGAGCAGAGCAGCCTGCAATTTATTAAGAAACAGCACTGGTTTAGAGGCCCCTGGGGTGGAATAACACCACAGTTCTTTCTCATTTCCGAGGACCAATATTAATAATGTAGAGGAGGAATTTAAGTATTATGCTTTGAAGCAGGCAGTAACTTGCTTCTGGTTTTGCTTTGTTTTAAACACCTCTGCATCGTAAATACTTAGTATTTGGATTGCTCCCGCATGCCAGAGAGAATTCCCTTGCTCTTTATTTCTGCATAAATATTCCTGACCAGGGCCTCTTAAACTCTATTCAGAATTTGAAAGAGAAGATGAAAGACATTGGGAAATCCGTGTTTCTGAAAAACATGAGATGCTGGAGTTACATATTTGTTAGTTTCCAGCATTCAAATTTTAATTTATGTTGTGCGCTCTTAGAGGCAGCTTTATGATTAGAATTGTAAAATCACAAATGAAGAACATGCCCGGAAATTTTTTTTTAAATTGTCTTTCTTATTTTATCTAGGTTCCTTTGACTCAGATTTTGTACCTATACATTTTAGGACAAGAAATCAGAGTGCCACTCTATTTTGGAAAAACAAAGTCTTTCATCCTTATGAGTTGGTATCTCAGCCAGCGTATGAGCTGTATCTGCCAGGTGCTGACCTCTCTCCTACCTGCTCACCTGAAGGTTTCACTGAAAAATGCATATACTCATAAATGTCTCTCATGATAAGCCAAATTCACATAGCACATTCCTTCTGCCACCTGGGAATAATTGGGGCATGCTGTTGCTAAACTCAGGTTGGCCCCTCAGTCATTACTTGTGAATTGGCTAAGTAAAAATCAAAAGACTCACTAAAGTCTTCTGCATGATCTGATGAAAAATTGAAAGCAGAGCTGGAGAGTAGTCAGAGAACTCTGTGTTAGGTAGCCCCAGGGCCCCTCCAGGCTGAGGACCCCAGTACTCAACCAACCGCTCCTTCCATCCTTCCAGTTACACCTGGGGTCTGCTGATTGGCTGCCCTTGGGCTTCCCCTGGTGTTTGTTCCATGGCCAGTACAGTCCTGTCCTCCACACGCTTAGACCCTAGTGACTGTTTTTGCTTAGAGGGAGAGGTAGCAGTTGTAAACAGGTCCACTTTGAACATCCTAGAGAAAAGAAACATCCGCTGTTCTGGAAACAGGGAACATTCTCTCCTAGAGTCATGAGATGGTCTTGGTCACTCCTACATATCAGTGACGTCACCACTAGGACTGTTGTGGGACAGACTACAGAGGACAGGTCTATTCTGGATGAGCAGAAATGGCCTTGATGTGGCAGACCAAGGTCTGCATATTTGAATGTTGAATACTAATGGCAGGTGGGTGGGAAATGGGAGGGAAGAGATGGGGGTGTGTGGAGGGTAGAGTTTGGAATGTGGTCTGTCGTGTTAACTTCCAGAAGACACTTCACAGCATCATTCAGCAAGCATTAGTTATCGATTGACCCACCAAATCTCTGCCAGGTCCTCTGCTAGACACAGATGAAAGGCACAGACTCAGCCCTTGAATTCTCTATCGGAGAAGTCTAGACTGTACCTAGACAATTCCAACATTCTGGGAATAGAAGGACAGGGAGATAAGTCGATCAGGAGGCTAGAAATGATAGTGGAGTCCTAACCCACCCTGAGGCCTGAGGGCTGGGTGTGCTGAGAGACGATGGTAAGAAGAAATGCCCCAGAGAGGCAAATCTGGGCTGAAGATTCAGTCATAGGTGCCACTTGAGATTGTTCACTAGGAACAAGGACCCATTCTAATGCTTTTTCTCTGTTGACCATGAGAATCCTTACAACTCTAAGTAATAGGTAGATGCAGTTAATCCCACCTGACTGATAAGGAAATGGGGGTACCTAGATCACGTGGGCAGAGCCTGGAGTCAGACCTCCATGTGGATGATAGGAGCTTCAGCCCTCACCCTGTACACCAGGCAGGCAGTGAGGTCATTCCAACAGGGAAGCAGAGGGTGTATGCTCACTTTATTAGAGCATGTCAGATTTCTGTCCCTGTGACAAATACCTGAGAAAAACACTTAAAAGCAGTAAAGTCTTATTGGGGCCCATGGTCAGTTGGCCCCGTTGCTTTTGGGTCTTTTATGAAGCAGCATGTCACGGGGGAGGGGAGTGCTGGAGGGTGCTCACCTCAGGGCAGCCAGAGAGCAGAGAGAGATGGGAGAGTAGAGCAGCCTCCCAGTGACCTAACTCCTTTTACTAAGCCCAAACTTTCCTGCACTTCCCTAAAGCCTGGTGTTTTGGTCAATGTTTGCGTTGCTGAGACCAAAAGGCCCGACAAGAACAATTAGAAGAGGAAAAGTGTATTTGGACTCATGGTTTCAGAGGTCCGGTCCTCGGTTGGCCAGCTTCGTATCTCTGGGCCCAAGGTGAGGCAGAACATCATGACAGAAGAACGTGGTAGAGGAAAGCAGCTCTGGACATGGCAGCCAGAAAGTAGAGAGCGCTCTGCTCACCAGGGACAATATTTAGACCCCAATGGCACACCCCAGTGACTACCTCTGCTGCCCATAGTACCACCCAGGCAATCCACATCGGTGGATTAATCCAGTATTAAGTTACAACTCTCATAATCTAGTCATTTCACCTCTGAATGTTCCTGCCTCACAGACGTTCTTTTGGAAGATACCCCACATCCAAGCCATCACAGCTGGGGACAACGCCTTTAGCACATGGGCCTTTAGGAGACGGTTATCCCAACCATAACAAGAAAAATCAACCTACATCCTGGATTTGATGGCACAAGGAAAGTAAGAGATGAGGGGATCCTGCCAGACGAGAGACCAGGGCAGTGCGAATCAGGAGATGAATCAGGCCTTAGCCCCAGTCTCTGGCAGGCCATTTCCCAGTGACTGAAGACTTGTTCTCTCTCATTATTTCAAGTTTTTACTTTCTGGTCGGTGGGTCAGGAGGAAGAGGGGAGGATGCAGAGCACGGGCCAGGGAAAGGGAGTGACTTGGTGCTGGTGGTCTCCTGGCCTGGCAACCATACTCTTTCAGCGTATGCACTTGGCCAGGCCCTGTTCTTAACATCAACACAGCACTGCTTGGGCCTGGAAATGCCTTCTCTAGAAATGAAGCTTTACTCTATTGCCCTTGTGCCTGCCGTCTGGTCTATTTCTTCTTTTTAAAATCTGAATGGACAGCTTAGGTTCTTAGGTGCTTCACGAACATCACCGAGGCAGTGTACAGCCAGGCCTATGTGAGGAGACCCTCCTGGCTCTTCCTCCATCATGCCCATCTAGTCCTGCTCACTGACAGCTTCCACCAGCTTCAGCACCAGCTCCATCAGCTCGGCCTCTGCCTTGTGAAGCTGTTGGAAGGCTCGGAACACAGCTCCACATAGGACCATCGATGGGCAGTGACATGCTGGGAGGTGTTCAAGGGTGTCATGATTAATGTGGAATTACTGCTCAATACATTTGAAAAACACCCACCACTTGGGACCCTGGGGTTGCTCATCTGACTTTGAGATGGAGGCTGTGTAGAGGGGTGGGCAGCCTGGATTCCTGGGAGAGCTGTGGTCTGAGAGTGTTTGAGTCACACTCCCTCCCTGGCCTGTCCCCACGGGGCTCCTCACTATCTGGCGTCCCCTCTTATTTTCTACCTTCTCAAGGAAGTACCATAGATCATCACTTCTAACAATTCCATCTTGGAATTCAATTTTAATTGGAAATGTTCAGATATTTTGGCATCCTTTATACAAAGCATAGATTCCCTCAGTTATAGATTGATAAACATTTTTTTAAGACCCACGTAGGGTCCCCAGGGTCCTTTTAGTGGTCCAGAAGTTAAAAATATTATATAACTTTGATATTTGCATGGACCAAGCAAAGGTAATGATGGATAAAACTACTGGCTTTTTAGTACAAATTGAGGTAGTAGCACCCAACAATAGTCATCATCAGACCTTTTTTTTTTTTTTTTTTTTTAGGTATCATTGTCAAGTGCAAGTTTCATTTATGGTTGGCCTCAATGAAGAAATCAAAATAGTTGATTTTGTGAAATCTCAACTTTTGAGTGCCTTCATTTTTCAGATCCTGTGTAACCAAGTGGGAAGCAAAAGAAAACACTTCTGCATATCAGTGATATGCAAAGGCACTGTGGTATCGTGTTGAGCTGAACTAGCCACATGAAATACAGTGTGTAGTTAAAAAAAATTACTGACAGACATACTTTAATCATTCATACTTGGATATTTGACAGATATTTTCTCAAAAAGGAATTAAGGGAGACTGTCACCTTTAGGAAAAATAATGGACAATATTTGTTGCAGATGATAGAATTTAAGCTTTCAACTCATGTTTCAACAATACTTGAAAACTAATGAGATCCATAGTGGTTAATCAATGTGATTTTTTGATACTTTATAATAAAATGCATCAATATTTGGAAGATCTGCCTGACTTTTTTAGCAGAGAGTTTTCAGATGATCGTTACATGATATAACAAAGTCATGTGTGAATAAAGGACCCCCTCAAGAATAAATAGACTGATGGATTATAATGTGTCAGAATTTATTTGACTCTTGGATTTGCACCTATTTGAATTCTTTAAAAGTAGATTTTTGGAAGCCTATCTTAAAAACACACTTGTTCTGAGAGGCTTCCTGTGAAGACTGCCGGGTTGGAGGAGGCAGACATAACTAATTCTGGAGTCATGAATTTATTAGGAAAAAAAAACAACTCATTGATGTGTTTCAGTTTCCACACTGTAACCAACCATTAACAAATCAGCACTTGTGAAGTTCTGATGAAGTTTTAAAGAAGAATATCTGCAGTTCTCTGGAAGGATTCTTAAAATAGCCTTCCCTTCTTCAATAATGTCTCTAAGTCTTTATATACTGTGGCTAAAACAACATATTGAAAGAGATTGTCTCTTCTAAAAGCCAGACAATGAAGGTTTTAAAACATTCAAAATATTGTCAGTCTTCTCACTAATTTTATTCAAAAAATAGTTATTTTGTTTAAAAAATTATTTTAATATAAACTAATAGACACTTAGAATTTTCTGTTCTACTTTCTTACACAGAAAATAGGTTACAAATAATTTTCTTTAAGAGGTACTGATACTAAAATGTGAGTTCGACTGCTTTGAGTCCATTCATTTTTTCTGGCTAAAGTATCATTTGGTTTTCTATGCCAATACATCATTTAGTAAAAATAAGGAAGCAATTCAGAACAGGAAAATATCAACAAGCACTTAAAATTGTAAGGAAAAAATTAAATTTTAATTGGAAGTGTTCTGATTTTTTGACATCATTTATACAAAACACAGATTCCCTCAGTTCCAGAGATGAATAAGCTTTATTTTTTTTCTAAGGAGTCAGATAGTAAACATTTCAGGCATTGTGGGCCATATGGCCACTTTACAGCTTACTAACAGAATTGTCCTGCAGGTCACACATGTTGACTCTTGCAAATTTTCCCCTAAAATAATACTGGAGGCTTTTTAAAATGGCATAACCAGGTGTCCTTTATGCATTCCCTGTTGTAATCTTGGTACTCAAAACTGGAATCCCAATTCTTTTGCATTCAGGACTTGCTAATAAAGGCACCTACTATAGCCTTGTTTTAATGGGAGCATCTCTGGTAGTTTCTGCTCTTCAAGGAAGAGGAACATGTCCAAGAAGAGCAGAGCATAATCCAAGCAAAGGGGGCCAGCTGCCTCCGTTTCTGGGTGGGGTGTCGTCACAGTAAATGCCATGCCCTCATGTCCACAAGGCGCTTGAACATACAGAAATACATGTCCCCACCTCTCACTCTCACAAACAGGCAATGTCATTTGCTGCAAGCTAAACTTGGAAATTGCATGGGAGGGTTGAAGCTACAGCAGCCCTCAGAAATTCCATTATTGCTCACATGCTCTGGTTTGGGGAATTTTTAGAGATGCATGTGTCCATAGCCTGCCTTAAGTGAGGGGTATTCCCCATTTCCCCCCTTAGTTAGATGAGCCCCTCTGTCCTCCCCTCTTCCTCTGTGCCTCCCTCTCAAGCCTCCATGATTTGGGAGTCTTATTTTCATCCAGCAACTCTTTGCCCAAAATTCAGAGAACTTAACAGAGAGTCTGGCTGCCAGGTTGAATGAAGGGTGATGGAGACTGATGTTTAAGGGCAAGCATGGTGGTCCACAGTGTCCCATTTCAGAGAATAAGGAGGCTGGCCAGTGGTGACATTGGTCTTTCCAGGGCTGCACAGTCAAGCCATGGCTTTGAGAACACAGAAGACTCAGGTTGCTCTCACATGGGTCTTCTTGACTTCAGCAGCCTTCCAGTATGAAGGCTGCATGGAAATCAGGGTTGGTTTTCTTTTAAGCAGAAACCTTTACCAAAAGGTAGCAAGGTAGAATTGGATGCTGCGGCTTTCACCCTGGGAGAGGTGCACTTGATCTTTGTGAAGGCAGTAGCATTAGATGCAGTTCTTTATCACCATAACCAACTTCAGGGTTCCACAGGTAGTAAGAAGCCCAGGACCAGCAGACCCTGAGCAGCCTGTGCCTTCGAAGCTAACATCTTTACCTGCTCCTGTAGATCCATCTTCCAAATGGCTTGGAACCTTTGGGGGAATGGCTGCATAAAGTGCATCACTTGTAAAGAATGTGAAAAGAAAACAAGCATTGAATATAACAGGATCACCTGTAATTGAGGTACACACACACACACACACACACACACACACACATGTCACTTAACGTGTCACATGTCGCTTAACGGGGATACACTCAGAAAAAAAAAACGCTTCATTAGGCAATTTCAACATTGTGTGAACATCATAGAATATACTTACATAAACTAAGATAGTCACAAATGTCACCAGGCAACCTAATCTGCATGGGACCTCTGTTTTATACATGATCCATTATTGACTCACATGCCATGATGCAGTGTGTGATGGCATGTATATTTCCATGTTGATCTCCCTAGTCAAGATGACATCATAAATCAGCCATCAATTATCTGAGAAATATGTGTATGGATATGTTAATTTTACTAGTGGTGTCTGATTAGTTTCAGGTATGGAAAGATTTATTTAAATATTTTCCCTAGATAGTATATTTTTTAAGATAATGTATTCTATAGAAAGAAAAAGTAAGCTTGTTATTTATGTACCCTTAGATTCTCATGATGCAGTTTTGAGATTTAATTCTGCTCCTACACGTGGTTATGAGAGAGATGTTGGAAATAAAACCACTGTGCGCATCATTAACTCCCAGGTAAGATGGATGGAGTTTTTCACAGGGTACCTTCTGTAGGTAAATAATTTAACTGGATGAGTGAACAGAAATGATCTGGTTGTCCATAACCATGATACTTGCTTATTTTTGTGGGTCTTGTAATTATAAAAATTAATGATGAAAAAAGCAGAGAAACAAGAATTTAGATGTGAATTATGACTAGGAAGAAATAAGTAAGATCAAAGGACAAATCAGAATAGATATAGAAATAGAATTTTTTATAATCATAGACTTACCATGTTCCATTTTGTGAGCTGAGAAAAGGCAACTCAGCTTAAAAGAAATCATGGCAATGAAGGTCATGGAGAAAAACAAAGGCACAAAATCTGAGGGTCTCTATTATATCTTTGAAACTTGAGTTTGTTATTTGAAAATTTAAAAGCTGAAAATGAGTTGTTTAATGGAAAATGAAAATAACTCTTTTCTTCATGTTCTTAATAAGAATGTCTTCCAAATTTATGGCAAAATTACTCTCAGAACAAACTACAAGAATTTCTAGAGTTTCAAAAAACATGTAGAAAAAATATGAGGTGATAAGTGATTTATGGAAAATTGCTTGCGGAACAAACGATTAGCTCTTTGTACAGTTCACTGCACCAGGCAGCCTGCAGCGAGGTAAGAAACAATTACCATATTTCCTTAATTCAGAGATATCATTGGCTGTAAGATCCACAACTCGTTTAATAACAACTCCTCAGAGAAGAAGAGATAAATCCGACCAAATTAAAATACATGCTGCCTGTAAGATAATCCTAACCTCAGACACATTAAAATATAAAAAAGTGCATTTTAATAATGGTAAAAAAAATTGCCTCTTAAAATTGAGGGGGAAAAAAACCAGAATTTTCCCCCAAAATGATAGTTTTTATAAAAAGATGATTGGCAGCTGAAATTGACGAATTCAACCGGAACCAGATAGGCCACAGAGGGAGGACTGTGGCTGGCACTCAGGAGGCTGCTTCATAACTCAGCTCATTCACACCCTCACTGTGTCTAAATTACACGTGGAGGCTATTATAGAGAGGGTCAGGGGACTTGAATTAGCCGGGGAGTTCTGTGTTCCAGGGGCAAGAGCTCAGGCCACTAGCTATGGTGCAGAGTTGAAAAATGTAAACTGATATTTAAAAAAAAAAAAACTCTCATTTCCCTAAACATTCTTTAAGTGCCTGAGTGTGCAATGGAAGCCTCTCTCCCTCTCCCAAAGGCAAATAGAAAGCCGTTTTATCCTTGCTCTGGATCCCTCTTTTAAATTTTGAGCTCTTTTTAAAAAGTATGCTTTTGAAGTAGTAAACACTGGCTGCATGTGAACTTTTTTTTCCTATGTGCTTGCAGATTCTGACCAACCCCAGTCATAACTTCATTGACAGTTCTTTGTATAAAGACGTCATTTTGGTGGCCTGGGACCCAGCTCCTTACTCCGCAAATCTTAACCTGGTAAGTGTTTCCCTGATGCCCTGACCCCTGTGGTCAGACAGGGCCTCGGACTGATAAATCATGGGAGCGGGTCAAGAATTGCAGTCAACAAAATGAAATTGATCATGGGTCCTAATTGAGCACATAGGTGTGCACACATGTTGATGCCCAGGTATGGTAGTACACTTGAACATTATCCATCAAATGCTAAATTGCTTTTGTTCTGGAGGAATGGAAGAAAGATGTACATATCTTAAGGCTCAGAAATTCCTAGCTAAACTAAAGGTTGGGCTGATTAAACTTACACTGGTTCTAATGTGACCGGAAGACATCCCCCTCAGAGTGGTTGCAAGACCTTTGGAAATAAATTAAAAGTGGTTAGCAAGAAAATCTAAATTTTGTGCATCCACAGCTCATTGTTATTCAAATAGAGCCTGTTCCAGGTTTTCCTTGAGTGTTCCTCTTTGCCTTCTGCTTCTGAACCTGTTAAATTTTATGCAATAGAGCTGAAACAAGTTTATTACTAGTCATCAAAATATAAGCAGGCTGCATTTGGGACCTTCTGGCAAATCATCATCTACCTAAGCAAACAGCTAGCAACTTTTAATGGAGCTTTGAATGAAAAGCCAGTGAGCTTCGTTTTTAGTGAGGGTTGGAAAAGGTGGACAATGTTTAGCCTAGCAAGGTATGTTATCAACTATGCAAATGTCTTTAACTTGTTTTTGCCATGACCAGAGAGCCTGCAACTTCCTTAACCCATTGTGTTATCATTTAGATGGGCAACACCTGTAAAAACTTAACTGTAGCATATAATATATAATTATATAATAAATAATGTGATTGAATAATAAAAACACTAATGGGAAGAATATAACTATATTATAGTATAATAATGTCACTTAATATTAATTAATGTAAGTATCATCTTCTGATTTCCAACCTATTTTAATGTACCCATCTAATTTCATTGAAATATTCACAAAATTGAAAACTTGGGACTTAATTCATTAAGATGAATGTGGAGGCCAGGTATTGAGGGCTCTAACAGGTAACATTCTAAGAAAGCTATCCAAGACAGAATGACTCCCTCCTGAAGGAGTGCGGGTCACCATCCATCTTGAGACTGAGGCTGGACATTGATTGCCACCACATCGTAATAATAGGTGCAAATCAGAATCACCTGCAGAAAAATTTTTCACAATCTGTCCATCAGACCCCCAATTTAAAACCACAGAAATGTTTCAGCTTTGGACAATGACTTGGGATCTTCCTATACCCCCATGGTATACCCATGGCATCTACTTGAGAGTGAGCACAGTGCTCTCAGGGCCATTAGAGCTAAGCCTTTTCCCACACATCTTCTCCAAGCTGCATTTTATGGTGGCACCTGACACACTTCTGAAGATCCTTTTTAATCCAACCTTACTGCTTTTTTTTTTATACAGTATACCTACAATAAGTGCAAATGCACATTCTCATGAATATTAACAAATGTATGCACTCATATATCCACCATCATAATCAAGAAAGGGAACAGTTCCATCACCCCAAGAGTTCCCATGTCATTCCATCCCAGTCAGTCTTCGCATCCCTGCTCCTGGGCCCTGGGGGCCATGGTCCACTTTGTCACTATAGATAAAATTGGGAAAATTTATTTTTTGAAACACACTCTTCATGACAAAGATCAGCAAACTATGGCTGGCTAAATCTGGCAACCACCTGTCTTAATCAATGCTACCATTAGCACTTAGTAATAGCCACAGAGACCACTCACGGAGTTTCAGGTGTTTATCATCTGACCCTTTGCAAAAGCCTAATAACCTCTGATTTATCTTTTTTTTCTCTCATTTTGTTAAAAAGCAAAGCATCATCTCTGCCAGAACTAGAACCCTGGTCTTGCTTCATACTTGTTCCTTAGGAAGTATCTATAACCATGATAAGTCACGGTCCTCCATGCTCCCTCTATCGCCAACCTGGACCCTCAGCATCTACATCCACTTGCTTGCATGCTGTTCTGTCTCCTTTTTACACTGTAGTTACCTGTACCTGATTGCGTGTGTTTGTGTGTGTGTGTGTGTTTTTCCTTAGTGGTACAAGAAGCCAGATTACAACCTATTCACGCCATATATTCAACACCGTCAGAGAAATCCAACGCAACCATTTTACATACTTCATCCTAAATTTATATGGCAGCTTTGGGACATTATCCAGGAGAATACCAAGGAGAAGATTCAGCCAAACCCTCCATCTTCTGGTTTCATTGGTATGTGTATATTAAAAATTGTAATAATTGGGCAGGACCTCGTATTTAATAAACATAGTCAGGTTAGATAGTAGAGCAATTAACAGGTGTATTTAGAGATTAGGCCAAGGAAATGAGAAATACTCTTTTCCAGTTATCTATTACCATATAAACAAACACCTCCAAAATTTCAAGGTATAATGCAATAAATACTTTATTTTCTCCCATGATTTTGTGGATCAGCATGGGCCAGCCTGGATGATTTTCTGTTCCATATAGTGTTGATGGAGTCACCTGGTACTCAATGCTTCGTGGAATAGTTGCAATTGCAGGTCTAGCCCCTTGGCAGGGAGAGCTAAAACCAGACCCCAGCTGGGACTGTTGAGCATGAGCCTGCATTCTCTTTCATGGTGGTCCCAAGGTAATTAGAATTCTTAAAATGGCAGCTCAAGATCCTAGGGAGAGTCTTCTAAAAGACAGGAAACAGAGGTTGTCATGTTCTTAAAGGCAATGCCTGGAGACTTGCACCATGTCAAGCGTGCTATTCAGTTGATCAAAGCGATCTCAGAGTTTACCAAGTTCATGGGGAAGCAACATAGACCCTACCCCTTGATGAGAAGCAAGAGAAAGATGTCCAGGAATTTATGAGTCTCTTTAATTCACTACTCACTCCCATTCAGTTGCTTATGGGATGCCAGACTGAGGAGCTGAATCTGTGACCCTAAGACGGTACGGTGTATTTTAAGATTACTGGTAGGTAAGAACTTTGATGAGACTAGTTTTAGTATCACATAGAGTTCTCTTAACTGGAGAGTCCACTAGCTCTAATCCAAGAATGGATTTTATATATATCAAGATAATCACACTTAGCCTATATATTTTCAGCCAGGTGTTAGACCTCAAAATTTGTGGTTTTGCTCCATTTCTTTATGTTTCAGCTTATCACCAATTATTTATTTGATTTTATCCAAGTTGTCAATATTGAGGCATGTCTTAGATCCCCAAAATGATAGGAAGACTACAGGAAAACCAAAGGATATTGGTTTTGTTGCTATCCCAATTTCAATGAATTTACCTCGCTGATCCACTCTTGGGCTACGCAAAGGTCCCTATGAATAGAAGAGAGATTTAGGGAGATAATGCTTGTTTGGTTATGAATGCAGGATACACATATATCTGGAAGAAAGGCTTTCAGGCTTGCACATTTTGGAGTGGGTTTATACTATTGTAATAATGTGAAATGTTTTACGTAGGACTCCAGAAGAAAAATTTACAATAGGACTGCATATTATTTTCCTTAAGTCTTATTTCTCCCCCTTCTTTAAAGCCATGTTTGAAACTCTTTGTTTCCAAATCACCCATGAAATTCCAAATTCTTTATCTTTTGTGTAGTTTCATAGGATCCTTTTGATTTAGGAGAGAAAGTATTATCTGGTTTGTCAGCAAAGGGTAAACAGGAGAGAGTAATGCTTGGACAGCATAATAGAATGTGGCACAAGTTTTATAAAGACTTCTTTTCATATTGTCACCTTGAATTCGTGTGAATAATGTTTGATTAGGACAAAGGGGGGGGACTGTCAGATATAATTATTATTGATATGTAGTTTTAAAAATTCAAAAGTTATGTTGTTATTGGCAAGAAAAGTACTTGCCCACACATTTTGTTGAAGGAAATCATGCCACATAGGACCAGCTTCCTTTGATTGCTATTTCCCTAGAGTCTGGAGCTTGCAAAGGCTCATGATTACCTTTAAGGTTTCCTTTGCATGAAAAGGAAATTGCAATTCAATGTCATTGCAAGACTGTAAGTCAGGGATACCTAAGTGTGAGTTTCAATCCTTCTATGCCACTTGCTAGCTTTCGACTTTGGTCAAGTTGCTTCATTCTTTGTTCTTTGATATCCTCAGGCAAGGAATGGGAATAATAATAATAAAATCGTTAGACAGATAAGGTATCTTGACAATGTACAATCGTTATTATTTTCTAGCACTGCCTCATCCAATACAGCAGCTATTAGCCACATGTGACTATTTAAAATCTCAATTAATCCAAATTAGACAAGAGGATAAATTGTTTCTGAGCCCCAGTAGCTCCATTTCCAGTCCTCAACCACGTGTTCTTGGTGGCTTGCATATCAGACGGTGCGCATAGAGAACTCTGCCATTGTCACAGAAAGTTGTGCAGGGCAGTACTGTTAAGTTTTACCAATGAAAGAAAAACAGCAAGTTGATAAGTGCCCACTCAGCAGGCTGTGCTGTATGGGCGGATTGAAGATACAATAGAAGCCATAGTCTGACTTTGATAAATTCCCCTCCTCCTCTTGAGCCTCACCATGGTTGTATGAGAGCTCTCACTAAGGATGGGCAGTAGAGGCAGCCTGGGTGAGCTTTAACAGCACCCCCTGAGTATGTTCCCTAATGCTGTTGTAGCCTTTGTTCTCTTCTTTGGTCTTGATCAGAAACAGGCTGAGAGCCACAGTCTGTTTTATCATTTATCTGACATTTTCAATAGCAGTTGAATGATGTCACCCACATCTCAATCTGTCTGCCATAACAACTTTTAAAGATCAATGAGTTTTGTTTTGTTTTTTAATCAAAAAGTATTTTCCAAATGCCTCTTCACGTTTGAAGGTCATGTTGAAAAGTATTGACCTGTTGTCTCAGTAGTCATCATATCCACGCACTCTCACCTCTAACATCCGCTTCTAAACAAAAGAACCCATGGTAGAGCTATTAGGAGGGATGAGAATGTTTGCACAGTCCAACATTGTGCCCTTGGTACACAGGTCGCCAGGCCAGGGTGGGTCCTTGTTCACAGAACAGCTTGGCAGCATCCCTCACCTCCTGCTGGACCCACCCACATAGGTCTTTGCTCCAGAAAAAGCTGTGAGAATTACTTTCTTCACTGACATGTTCATTCAGGTGTGAAAAATTGTCTCTGATCTGGTGACTTATATTTCCAAACCTATCGCCTACATTTTCTTATATGCTTTTAAGGATCTATGTATGCAAAATAAAGGAACTCTAAAAGTTGGCTGTTTTGAACATGAAAGACATTTCTTTTTATGGAAATGGATTCAATAGGGAAGTTAGGTTCCCAGAGAGATGCCCCTTAAATGTAGTGTGATTGGTACTGTTCAAGAGGCTCAATTCAGTGAGAAAGGAGTCATCCACCAAGTGGATACTAATTGAGCACCTCCTGTGTACCAAGCAAAGGTCCTGCCCCTTGGAACATGCAGTGAAGTGGAGGAGGTGGGGACCATGATGCACAGGTATGTGTGCATAAATGAAAGGTAATTACAAACTGTGACAAATGCATGGAAAGGAGCAGGATGCGAAAAGGGCTGGGCAGTATCTACTCTGGCCATCACTGTGTTTTTATTCTCAATGTGGCAAGTAGTTGAAAAACAAAGCAAAGTAAGTACAGTTGGCCCTCCTCATCTGTGGGTTCCACACCTGTGGATTTAACCATCCATGAATGCATGTTCTAGCTCCATGGTCCTCAAAGGTTATCGTGCATCACAGTTGCCCATGAAGTGTATGCTTTTCACTGCAAAGCAAAACTTAGCTACTAAAGACAATAAGCATGTGTCACCTTTACAGAGTTTCTGTGGGTCAGGAATCCAGGAGCTGAGTGACTGGATGATTCTGGCTTGCAAAGTCTCATGAGGTTACAATTGAGCCCTCTGGACCAGGCTGGATGGTCTGTGCTTCCAAAATGGTTTGTTGATAGGGCTGTTGACTGGAGGCCTCAGTTCCTCACGCCACCAGGCTGCTTGGGCACCCTTATAACATGGTGCTGGCTTCCCAAGAGCAGGAAATCTGAGAGAAAGAGCAAAGAGGAAGTAACAGTGTTTTAATGATGCCATAAACCATCAGATTTGTTATATGCTATTCATTAAATAAGTCAGCTCCCTTGTGGGAAGGAAATTACATGGAGGCATGATTAGCAGGCAGAAACCATTCAGAGCCAATTTTGAGGGTGTCTATGACAGCGTTTTAAACCAGATTACTAAGTGATTCTGAGTAGGTGGAGGTGGTGAGAATTTTCATTTCCAACAAGTTTTCAACTGGTGATGATGCTAGTCCTAAGACCACACTTTGGAAACGATGTTTTTAGCTTTTTAAAAATCTCAGAACACTAGAAATCTAGTTGACAGGTAGACATATTGGTATATGTCCCAACAAAGTGATGTGCACCGGCCTCAGTGAGAGGACTCAGGATTCCTGCTCATCACTTATTCATATTGATCACGTCTTTGTTAAATGTTGAATCACAAGTGGAATGATTATTTTTATTTGTGTTTAGTTAAAACAATGTTATTAAAAATTATATTATTATTATTATTTATTATTATATTATTAACAATGTTATTAAGACAGTATCATTAAAAATATAACATTGATCTTTCTCTTTGAAATTGTGTAGCATTAAACCCTACATTCCAGATTTTTAACTACAAATGCAATTATGCATTTCATTTCTTTTGAAGACATAGCTATAAAATTTATTGCCATTATTAATAAACAGATTTTATGTTCTTAAAAATTATTGTGAAATGGCATACATAATAGCTGCTTGTAAATGTCATTTTTAAAAGTGAACTTCTGTTTTTTTCTATATCTCATTTTATTGGGAATACTAATTAATGGGTTATAAGTTAGGAAACCTACTCCCATTGATTTCAGAAAACCATCCTCTCCACAACATTTGGTGGGATGATTTGGTGCAATGAACTAAATGTTTACATCCTCTCTAAATTCATATGGCAAAATCCTCACCTTCTATATGAGTCAGTTTTCATCACTTTCCAAATACCAGACAAGAACAATCTAGAATAAGAAAAGTTTCTTTCAGGCTCACAGTTTGAGGCTCGGTCCATGGTTGGCCTCCTCCT
The DNA here is from genome assembly GCF_964194105.1 of Spermophilus citellus. NCBI lineage: Eukaryota > Metazoa > Chordata > Mammalia > Rodentia > Sciuridae > Spermophilus > Spermophilus citellus. The sequence goes on from NC_138193.1 coordinate 1,995,694, forward strand.
TTGCTCTGTGCCTGAGTGAGGCAGAACATAATGGCAGAAGGGGACAGTGGAGGAAAACACCTCAGCTATGGCAGAGGAAAGAGTGAAGAGCCAGGGACAAAATATTCCCAAGGGCATGCCCCAGTGAGCTACTTACTCCAGCCATGCCCCACCTGCCTACAGTTACCAAGTTCGTCCATTCCAATTATTAATCCATCAATTGGACTGATCCACTGATGAGGTCACAGCTTTCACAATCTCATCATTTCACCTCTGAACATTGCTACATTGGATATCATGTTTCCAACACATGAGTTTTCCAGGGAACCCTTCATACTCAAGCCATAACAACCCCCCAAAGTGATGGTGGTACCAGGTTGGGTCTTAAGAAGTGATTAGGTTAGGAAGGTTTAGCCATCATGGTTGGAATTAATGTCCTCATACAAGAGGCTCCCAAAGGTTCATTAACCTCTGCCACCATGTGCAGATGCACCAAAAAGAGCCATCCCTGAACCAGGAAGCAAAGCCCTCATTAGACACTGAATCTATTGATACTTTGATCTTGGTCTCCTCAGCCTCTGTCACTCAATTTTAGAGTAGCCTGAATTGACTACTAAGACATTTCATCCAATACCTTCTATTCTAGAAGGCTAACATTTTTTTTACACCTTCCTTAGCAAACCCTAGCCCACTACCAACTGTCTCCTTGATGGCTCGCAAATCATGGGGTTATGTCTTGTTGGATGAGGATGTGTTTGTGTGTGTGTGCATGTGTGTGTGTGTGTGTGTGTGTGTGTGTGTGTGTCTGCTGGGAAAAGAGGAAGCAATAAATGTTGAAGAGAAAAAGAGTTTAGAAGGAATTTCTGCTGGGTTTATCAGTCTGTGTGTTCTTTATTAATGGGAGTGGGGATATTTGGGTATCAGAATTTATCTCAGTACCCTAGGGCAGGGTTAAGTCTTTCCTCTGCTGCAGAACATGTATAGTAGCATTCCCAATGAGGAATAAAATCAGATTTCCTAGTGAAATCAAATTTGGACAGAAATACTTAGTTTGCAACTAAATAAATTCTTATGTTTTCTGAAAATTATTATAAGTTTCCTTTTCTGCTTCAAGAGAAACAACAAAAGTTGTAGGATTTGAAGAACACATTAATCATGTGACGGAAGCAAAATCTAAATACCTTTTCATCAAAATTTATTGTTGGGAAAACATCTCATTTCAGAAGTTTGTAATTCACATACATAGGAATTTATCAAATCTTATATGTAATTTAGTATGCTTTTAAAATAATAACTGAATTAGGGAATGTGTGTGAACCATTAAATTTTTGCATAATACAAACCTATATTTATTTTAAATGAATTCTCCCTTTATACATTCACTTTAATATTAATAAGATACTCATTAAAATTTTAATATCTATAATGTACACTTAAGTTAGTCCTTTCAAATTTCTAAAATGATATTTTTAAATCATGTTTTCTACTTTTTTAAACATTGAGACCCTATTATTGCTAAGAAATCTGCAAAATATTTTGAAAAATCACTATTAAGAAATGAATATTCATTGAACTTAAACATGGAAACCTAACTCAAAATGTTGCACATTGATTACTGATCATTATTTTTCAAGACATTTTTAAATAACTTTTCATATGCATTTTGACCTTCAGTAATAAGGTAAGTGAAATATGACTTAAGTTTTTAAGAAATCCCATAATATTAACATGTAAGTTTGGGGAGGTTTACAGATTTTTTTTTTTAAATCCATACAAAGATTTGGGTCCAAGGCCTAACCAAACCCTAGAGAAGAGAATGACTATCTTGGCTCAATAGCTTTTCTTTGGAACTTATTTTTTATTTCATTTATTTATTTATTTTGGAGGTACTGAGGATTGAACCCATGGCCTTGTGCATGCTAGGCAAGCACTCTACTGACTGAGCTAGATCCCCAGCCCTCTTTGCAACTTTTTTGAGGAATCTCCTAGAACTTTGTAGTCTTTCTAAAAAGCAAGGCAATAAGTTTATTAACTAAATGTTTAAACATTTTTAAATACGAAATAACCCCCACACACTGCCTGGAACTGACATCTTGGTTTTCGTTTATTATGTCTTCCAAGTCTTGACCACATTGAGGCTTTAACACTGGTGTGATGACCTCACCCTGTCTCAGCAAGCGACACCACAGAACAAACACACAGTAAATGTTTGTTGAGCAAATGAGTGAAGCAGAGAGTGTGAGGCTGAGGTCTTTCTCTTGAATTCTTAACTTCCATGTAACTAGTCCCATGCATAGGATGGCTCCCTCCTCAATCTATCACTTGGCATGTGCATTGTGATTAAAACCATGAACTCTGAAGAATCAAATCTTGGCCCAAAGAGCAGTTTGAGCTTGAGCAAGCTACTTAGCATCTCTAAACCCCAGTTAATTGGCTTATAACTCAAACAGTCCTTTTAACCTTGGGTTTTGTATGTGACTGATCACAATAACTAATACTTACTGTTTACTATGGTTGTGATGGGTCTTATCTAAAACTTTATGCTGGGTCAAATAAGACTGTATTTCCAAGCAGCATATTCATTAAAGGCTTATAATCAAGGTGAATATAGACTCTGGTTTCCTTTTCTATTACAGAGGATATATATAATTATATCAGATAGGTATATCATAATTTATGCCTCTCTTTAGTTGTTGAATATTTTGGTTGACATATCATCAAACAATTATGTTGATGAGTCATTACTATATTCATCTACTAACACATACTTTGTAAGTTTATTTTATATATATATGACATCTAAAATTTTCTTTCCTTCAAGCTGATTCCTTAAAATAAATTCCTAGAAGTACTAATATTGGAGCAAAGGTTATGGCATTTTGATGATTGTGGCGAAGTGCTGACTAATAATCACTTTCCTAATGACTAACTAGTTGAATTTCTATATCAGAGTCCGTATCTGTCCTCACAATTCACAGAAAGAAATAACTAGTAGATGGCATTGGAGATGTATTCTACATACTATTCCCTTCTCTAAAAGGATTCATACACCTACTGGGATGCACGAGTATCTTGAAAATTAAAAGGATGTAGCAAGGTAATTTAGATGAGGACTGGTTTCTTTGAAGCATAGTAATTTTTTCAATTTAAGTTCCTTACCCTCAGACAGTTAGCAGCTACTTGTTCACATATGAGGAGCATTTCTCTCTTTCATCCCTAGTTGCCTACTAGAGATTTTTACCATGTTATTTGGTGCGGTGAAGTCATTTTGATTCTGCTTCAGCCTAGCTGAGTAAAGAATGATCTGCCTGGAATCCCACGGCTTCTCTTTTGCCATCATAATATTAGATAATTTTATAGAAGATGAGTGAGCTCACCTGGGGTCAGAAAGCCTGGCTAACATTTGCTACCTACATACAGAAGGTATCCAGGCAAACCCGGGGGGACCACGAGACAGACAGTCCAGCCTCCCATGCAACATGCACGTCGACATGGAGCTTGTTTAGAATGTACAGTTGCCAATTTTTTATAATAGAAAACATGAACACCCTCACTCTCTTTTGCAAAGCCAGCCTCTACTGATTATATTGTAAGTAATATTTCTGAAATTCACAGAGGCAAACACTATAATTTCGGGCTATTTAATATATACACAAGAATAATATGCTTAACAACAAGTCATAACTTCCTTTCTTTTCGATTTTATATTGCATTTTGGGATCTAATTTTCCAATATATCATCCAAACTCAGAGTGTTAACACAAAATAATAAGCCACTTAATGTCCTTTTTTGTGTGTGATTGTGTAAAATGTGCCACAAATTTGTTTGATTAGGAACAACAATGCATTTTTCTGTAAATAATGAATCAAATAATACAATATAAACAAGCTAAAAACTGGCCTTCCAGTATTATTCTTACATTTTTATTTCCTTTAATGAGCTGGATGCTTTTTAAATTTTTATTTTACTGCATCAAGTTCAAATTCTCAAACCATCTTTTAATTACAAATATTTTCTAGAAATGTCACTTATAAAGTCACTTATTTTATTGAAAGAATATTAAGTGTGGCTCTCATAGTTTCTAACTTTATGATCAAATCTATGGAGAAATCACAAAACATCTGCTAGATTTCCAATCACCTGGCACATTTAATATACTTAGCCTCTCACCTTTACCACTCACTCAGAAAACTGTTTTGCAATGAACCATCAGTCTTTCTCAGAAATGCCCAGTTTACTTCACATATGAATTTTGTTCAACTGTTTATTAGAATTGATTTAAGATGATATTATCTCCTGTTACTTGAAATATGCTCTTTTTACACACATAGCTCATTTTGTTATTTGATGAAATAACATTTTCATCAAGGAGAAAATTCCATTATTCTTAATGATTTGGGATGCTATTTTAAATATGCAGCCAAGTAAAAATCAACATAATTTTTCTGTAAGTACAACTAAGCTCAATGATTGTACCAGATTCTGGTAAAATACAAAATATGTCTCTATTTGCAAATAGAGATTTGCAGAGAACCTTATTCATTCAGAATTTGTGATAATCTGACCATGGGTTCAAGAGTGCTATTTAATCCAGGTTTTAAAGCAAATAAATGAGTGTCCACTTGCTTATTGTGCTGAAATCATATAACATGACATTTTTATTAAGAACAGTTGAAAAGCATTTTAATTGGTTTGATAATTATGTTGCATGATACAATATTTAAAAACACAGTTTGGCAAATGAATGCCTCTTGAGCCATGATTGCCTAGAAAATACAATATTTTTTTCTTCAAATTAATCCCTTGTATGGACTCATCTGTAAAAATTGGCCATATAAAAACTTAATATTAGTTGAATTCTGCTTAAAGATCTTAAATAGGTGGCTGAGTGCCCATTTGACTGGCTTGAAAAAAATATACTAAAATGTATTTAAGTGTTCATTTGCCTTTCAAAAAGTCCAATTCCATGTTGAAAGCAGTACAACTTTTGTTAGTGATAAAAGCAGTTAATTTTTGGTAGTTGGTAAACAACATTATTTAACATAAAATCTCTTAAGTGATTTTTAAGTTATTTTTTACTGAATTGTATGATATGTGGTGATTTGTATTCTCCTTGCATTTTAGATAATCCTGAGCCAATATTAAAGAGGAAATGAAAAAAGAAGTCAATAACATTTTTAGCCTAACCAGATGTGAATTCCCCATGTCAGTCTAGCATGGGGAAATGATTATGAAGTAAGGTGATATTTTGAATTTAGGCATATATGGATCAGTACAGGAAAAAAAAATTAACCTGGCAGACTTGGCTGCTTATTCTTAGGAAGACCTGCTTATAAGTTTAACCCTTGGCTGGCATCTAGGAACTAGGCATTCAGAAAAGTTCCATGCCTGTTACATGCAAGAAAATGGGTTATGCTGGACACTTACTTTCCTTCTAAGAGACTGAAATCTTGTTATGTGCCAGGCTGAGATTGCTTGTATGACAAGCTCCCAGTACAAACTCTGTATACCAGATCTCTGACAAGCTTCCCTGGTTGGCCATATCTCATGTCTTGTTGTTCGAGTCATCTGGGGGTGCTGTAATAGAAATAACATAGACTGTGTGTCACAAACAATAGAAATTTCTCTTCTCATGGTTCTGGAGACCAGGAAGTCCAAGATCAAGGTATGAACCAATTTGGTTGCTGGTACGGGCAACCTTGTTTGGTTAGTTGGTGTGGGTGACCTCTTCTTGCTGTGTCCTCACGTGCCATCACAGGAAGAGATCCTCTCTGATGTGTCTTCTCATAAGGACATTAATTCCATCCAGGAGGACCCCACTTTCATGATCTAATCGCCCCCAGAGGCCCTATCTCCTAATTCACATAAAGGATTAGGATTTGCACAGATGAACCCAAGAGGGACGAGGAGTAGATGTCGCAGCTCACTGTTGGAGGAATTGAGTCCATCCTGTGTGATTTCCCTGGGAAGAGGGTTCTGGAAGCTTGCACCTAGTTTCCCCTTGGCTTACTACCATGCACCTTTACCTTTGCTGACTTTGTGTTGTATTCTTTGTCCAAATAAAACATAGTCACAAGTATGGCTGTGTGCCGAATGCTGTGGGTCTTCCTGGCAGATCATCAAACTTAGGGATGTTTGGGGGACTCCCCACACAGTACGTTATCAGTGGTAATTTAAAGAACATTTGAAAGCCATGTGCTATTGGTATTTATGTCATTTGTGGATGATGAGGCTCAGCATTCTAGCACTTCCCAAGAGATGCTGATGGTAGTAATCAAACGTTTTTCTCAGCATGACAAGTAGAATACTTTCTCCAGATATCCTAAGACTGGTTATAGGCTGGCCCCTATCTTTAATTTAAAGATGAGTTCTTTAGTTTAATATTTTAAAAGAAAGTTTCTCTAAATTCCCAATGATTTGCACTGTGCCTAGCTTGATAAATGTTGAAGTTAATTGAAGATGACTCCAATAACTCTTGAAGGCTCCGCTCTTCACCAATTCAGTCCTGTCTGCCTGCAGTATCCCCTCCCCACCTGTTCCTTAGCACTCATACTCTGAACCATGTAAGCACTATTACACACTTCCAGACATTTACATCTAGTAGGTTTCTTCAGTAGAAACTTAGTAAAGTTTCAAGAAATTTTATTCTTCAGGTTTTTATGTATTGCTATGTATAATTAACAGCTCTTAGGAAAACTGATGCACAGATTTAACCACATCTAATAATTATTTTCAGTATTTATTAAATGACAGAATCTGAATCTAAATGAAAATTTATATATTAATAGCATCCTTAAGAAAAATAAAAAGCCAAGTATGCATATACCAAATGAACTAACCATGATGATGGAAAATTTTTAAATGTTAAAGAGTATCTTCCCCTTTGGAACCATAATTCTCTTTGTCCACCTTTCATCTGTATCCAATGAGTTGCAAAATGTTTTTTTAACTTCCTTTTGAAGGTGCTTTCATACCAATTCCAGTATCCAGTATACTACTGTTGACTGCCATTTAAAGACTTTGGGAAGATTCTACTATTAATGAAATTTTAGAATGCTCTCAGCTGAGGTTCAGAATAACACAAAGCCACAAGTTCATATGGAAATACAAAGTGAAATGGGAAAGCATTGTTGCAAAGTCACCACCAGATAGGTAAAACTCAGGAAGAATTATGCAGATAACTCAGGACACTTTCTTAACCTCTGTTGACTTTCAGTTTGGACAGATTGTGAACAAACTGAAAAATTCTTCCATCTGTGAAGCTCTTGAAGTTATTTTAAGGTATGAAGTATTTATAAAAGAAAATCACGTGTGTACTTATTATATTGAAAACATAACTTTTATTCTAGTCTTATGGGATATGTGATTTGAAATGTAGCAATTAGCTAGCAACAAGAATAATAATTTTCTCTAGAAAACTTTTTAGAATAAAATTTAAGTATCCAGTAACTTTGAGACCAAGACAAGAACAAGGCCATCTTGAGAAACTACCAAAGATTCTTCTTACTTGGATTTGGGTAGCAGTTCACTTCTAAATTAACTGTCCACATGCAGGATGTCTGACTACCTGTGATAGCTCAGAGATCCCATTTTTCAAAGATTATGTTTGTTGTACCAGCCTGGTCCTCAAAGCTTGGTTGGAAGACAAGCACAGTCCAGAAATGTGTATTATTGGACTACAACTAGATTAATGTAGAAATTGAAAGTCTTTAGAAACTTATAGCAACTCAACCTAGTCATGGCATCCAAATAAGTGATAATTTTTCTAGGTAATTTGTCTATATTATAATTTACAAATGTATTCATCTGTGATGAATTGAATTTTTTTCTGAATGGCCCTTCACTATATATAATTTAGGAATTTTTTTTAAAAATCAGATTCCTATACCCCAACACAAACAATGGAACCCACATTTTGGGGACGAGGGTAAATCCCAGCAACTGCATTTTAACAAGCTGCCCAAGTCATTCTTTTTCATTCTCAAATTTGAACACTACTACTTTAGGAGGAGGGCCAACTGCATGATTAATGTATTTTTCTAAGTATGACATTGTCTTTGGGAGCCAGCCAGTTTAAGAACCAGGGATGCAAAGGTCACAACTGACACAAAATTGACTGTAGTCCCCATAGATGCAGTTATGTTAATGGCTCATAGAAACATCCAGGTAACGGATACCTGTGGTTTCTGGGTATGATTCTATTCCCAGTTTATAAGATGCCTTTGTGCAAAAGATGTCCTTGAAGCCATCTCATGACATTGTGCAGGAAAAATGTAATAAATACAGTCATCCCTAAGTGTCTGTGGGGAATTGGTTCCAGGATCTCCCTTACACCACAGTTGATGGATGCTCAAATACCTACACACAATGACATAGCATTTGCATATGATCTAGGCACATGCTCCTGTATGCTTTTAGTCATCTCTAGAATACTTAAAATACCTAATGAAATGTAAGTGCCAAATAAGTAGTTGTTATACTGTATTGTTTAGGGAATAATGGTGAGATTAAAGGCCTATTCATGTTCAATACAGATGCATGTTTTTCTAGAATATTTTTGGTTGGGTCTGCCAATGTGGAGCTCTGAAACACTGAAGGGCTGCATGTGTATCAATCAATGATGCTTGTGATAGGAAGAGCACTCCCTTAGTGGTTCCCTGGATGCAGCCAGCACAGTATATGCATGCCCAGGTGAAGGAGAACAGCCAGTCTTGTGGTAAAATATAGTCCCAATTAGAAAGCATCAAAGCTATCCAGCTCCATAAACATGGACCTGGGAAAACTCCACTTCCAGAGAGTATGTACATCAGACTAGGGATAAAGGGAGAATTTAATGTCCCTGGGCAGATGAGCTTCCTCATTCACCGTCAACTCTTCATAGATGATTTTACACAAGAGAGAAAAAAATTTCATAGGTTATCATTGCCAAGTAGGAGGGGGAGCTTTGCATGTGTTGGTGCCCATATATCAGGTATCCAGCAAGCACCAATTCATTGCTCTCAATTGTCCCTACCTCAATCACAGTAGCTTGGGGCTGGCCCAACAGAAGATTTGCAGCTGAAAAGTAGGTTTTCTGTGAAATAAGAAAGGAAACCAGGAGTCCTGGCAGGAAACAGAGAGGAAATGATCAGTAACTTGGAAGGTTTTTTAAATTTCTGTTTGTTTTGTGAAACTCAGGGTCTCATGCATGGTACACAAGTGCTTTACCACTGAGCTACATCCCTAGTCCTTTTTTTAGTTTTCATTTTGAATACAGGGTCTCACTAAGTGTGTAGGCTGACTCCAAACTTGCAATCTTCCTGCCTCGGCTTCCTGAGTATCTGGGATTACAGGTGGGCGCCACCATACCCAACTTCAGGGTTCCATCTTCCTATGCCTCAGCACACCATGGGCTACATGTGTTCCATTTAGTGGAAGTTGTAGCATTGCAGGTGTAAAGAGAGCAAGTGCAGAGCAGATGTTTCTTGCCAGTCAGCCACGTCAGTCATTACCACTCCCCGCAAAATGGTCTCTTTTACTTAGTTCTTCACTGAGTTCTAATTTTCTTTCCACGTCAGGAATCCTCATCATGATGTCCATGTGCAGAGAAGTACACGTGTACGAATATATCCCATCTGTCCGGCAGACGGAGCTTTGCCACTACCATGAGCTGTACTACGACGCAGCCTGCACCCTGGGAGCCTACCACCCGCTGCTGTACGAGAAACTCCTGGTGCAGCGCCTGAACACGGGCACCCAGGCGGATTTGCATCGCAAGGGCAAGGTGGTCCTGCCAGGCTTCCAGGCTGTGCACTGCCCTGCACCCAAACCCATCAACGCACACTCTTAAAAGTGACTCTTGAGAATCAATGTGCAATAAGGTACTACTGTTGTCCTCGAAGTCACAAAAGAATACTTGAAACTAGATTTTAGACAATGTAGTATTGAGTCTTTAAACTGTAATTTAGTGGTGACCCTGAGAATTCTTCTCTTTCTAAAGCCATTGAGTATTTATTACTGCTTTGAATATAGAAATGGAATTTTAAAAAAATACTCGAGAAAGATGCAAAAAAAAGAATATATAAAAAGAAACAGATGTATAACCATGGGTATGATACCTCCAAAAAGGCTGGCCTTTTCTTATGCCAGTGGTACCCTTTGTCAGGGTGGGTAATGAAATGGTTTCTATCTAGAAATATCCAAATTGAGGTCTAGTACCTAGCGTGTCACTTATATATGTATTCATCCTTAAGTTTCCAGGATTTTATGATGAATGCCTGAAATATCACTCAGACGTTTTATCTTTTTTTTTTTTTTTTTTGAGAGTGAGAGAGGAGAGAGAGAGAGAGAATTTTAATATTTATTTTTTAGTTCTCGGCGGACACAACATCTTTGTTGGTATGTGGTGCTGAGGATCGAACCCGGGCCGCACGCATGACAGGCGAGTGCGCTACCGCCTGAGCCACATCCCCAGCCCTCAGACGTTTTATCTTGACAGCAAAAAATCCCCCCGTATATCTGATCAGGTGCAATAGTTTCCAACCTTTGTGTCCCCCATCTCCTCTTTGCATTGTCCACTAAATGCTTTGCACTCTGCGTATCAGGACAATTTCTAAAACCATAAATCATCCATCCTGAGCAGTCCAAGAAAATGCCCAACCCCTGAGAGCGCCGCAGACAGGCCTTTTGTTTCCCTGCAAGGCTTTGTTTCACTCAGACCACATCACTGGCAAGTCCACACAGAATCACGAGGCTGCGGAGGCAAGGGGAGGACATTCCTCAGCTTCAGCTTTTCAACCTTGTGCCTCCAGGCCTGCAGGTCCACCCCACAGCTCTTGGATAGCAGGTGACTCATGTAACAATTGGTACAACCTGGCAGGAGAAGCCAGGGGACAGACTTGTTCCTTCCAAACTGGACAGAACTGTGGCGCCACCAGCCCGGGCTGTGGGGGACGCATGCCTATCTCTTTTATACAGATTCCATGCAGGTTTATATCAGCTGTTGGAAACTTGACAGTGATGTACTCTAAATTTTCACTAATTCTTTGTACTGACAGACGTTTAAAAAATCCAATCCTTGTTTTCACCAGTATGTTTGATGTCAACAGCATGACAAAGCCATATTATTAAATAAAATTGTGTGAAAGCATGGCTTTTTAACAGCAAGGAAAAAAAATTTCAGATGGAAATTCAATTAGGGGAAAATTTTCACCCGAATGTGGTAGCTATATTCAGGTTTTTAAATCTCAACTTGTGTCACTGATACATGATTATTATTATTCTTATTTTGGTAGGAAGATAGTACAATAGAAACATTTTGGAATACCTTAATTAAACATGCTATTATTTCAATATTAAAACGAAAACTATCTCAGTGGTACAGTTAAAACTTGTTGGCAATGACAGAAGCTTAATTAAATACTATTTCCCTTGCAGAGTCCGTGAATGTCAGGAGAGTTAGTGGAAAAGGGTTTTTTTTGTTTGTTTGTTTGTTTGTTTCAGGATTGGTTTGTTCCAGAATGCTCTCGGGACTGCTTTCTTGAGCAAGAGTGGTTTACAGACACTGACAGCTTCTCTTTAGTTATTCTACTCAGCAGAAAGCAAGTTGGATAACAGACATCCCCTGTGGCTTATTACAGTATCAAAGTGGGAGTAATTGAAAACTTTGAGTCCTGACAATATCTAATAAAAGTCCATTTTGAGAGCCCTGTTACTAGTCTATGAGAAGGGATAGATGGTTCTCCTATGTGCTAACTTACATCTCAGTAGACATGGTCCTTCCGTGTTTCTAATTTCCCAGAAGATCTCAGGCTCATCCCGTTTACGTGTGTAACAGCTTCTGTAACTCTAGAATGCAACGAGAAAGTTATAATGTGGGACAAGTATTTCCTCCTGGAATCCTTGGATTTTCTAAGTCTTCCAAGTTTTTCCATGTTAAATGCCCACAACTAGTAAAGTTCTTTTCATAGAGCTCTAATGGATTCACTTATGGGCATCCATTTTATCCAGGACACCCTATCTTGGGTGACATGAGATGATAGCTAGAGAATAATGTATTGGGATCAACATAAATATTCATGTCCAAAAGCCCCAGAAAACACTTTAAAGATTTTTAAATAGCATTCTGTTATAGCATGTGTACTTTTAAAAGGGCACTTTCATGAAGGTTACAAGAAAGACTGGAGAGCATAAAGGAAACTTAATTAAAATTTTTGAATTTATTATGGCCCTAAAGACTCATGGGGATCAGAGTCTGTTAAACATTCAGAAAGTGTGATACACATATTAATATAGTGTTGGCTGGGCATTCCTCTATTTAAAAGTTTATATTGTTTAAATTCCCCAAAATGTTACACAGTGATAGTTAATGAAGGCTGCTTTTAGTAGTAGCTAAATGGGCCCTAAGTGGCAGTATTTTGCCAGATATTAAATTTACATACCATACTTAGGAACTCCCATAAACAGAGTCGTGGCTTTCTGTGAAGTAGTTACAGTAAATGGAACCCCACCTCTGTCAGAAATCTGTCCTCTTTTAGGAAGGAAAGCTGGTTAAATCTTCATGGTGCAATCTGAAGCCATCAGGGGGTTCTTTACCTACGCTCAGGACTAAGATGTCACATTTCTTTGCATTTCAAGACAGTGTCCCTCTATCTCTTGTTATCACTATTGTAAAGAAACAAATGTTGACCAAGAATGACAATTCAAACACATCTAGGTTCCCCATAATTTTTTTTCTCCAGTTGATCACGTGAGGCAGGAGGATAGTGTGTAACAAGTGCGTCATTCTCAATCCTGGATTGTTCCCATGGAATACCAATGATGGGCCTTGTCCCTGACTTTCTTACAGGGCTGCTTCTATGGAGAACTTTGTGCTCAGGACCAAGAGATGAGCAATCAAAAGTTGCATGTAAGCCTCAGGGCTGTGCTTCACCAGGCAATTCAGAGGTTTTGACACATCTTTGCATCACTGTGTCTTTTCTGGTCTTCTTGGACACAGAGCTCAAAAAATAGCACTTCCATGTGCCTCATCTGCTTGGTCCCTCAGCCACTTTATCAATCCTGGACTCTCCGGTAGTCTTCTGTCATTATAGCCATAACATGTGGGCAAAAGCAACACTAAGATAATCCTGCGCTTTTTCAAAATTGGGAAATCCAAGGAACTGGATAACTCTAAGATGAGTTTATGAGCCAGTTCCTTCTGCCGGAACAGGTTATATCTTATGTTCTTGATGGACCCTTCTGAGAGTAAGGAACACTGTGTCTACTGAATTAATTAGGTGCTGTTTGGGTGCATAAGGTGGGACCAGTCTTAGATGAGTCACAACATTTCATATGCACCAATGACACAAGCAAATTTCTCCAGGGTTTCTTATAAGTCAACACACACTGCATATGGTCAGGTTGCTTGATCTCCTCTGCTTGGCTGTGGGAAAGACAGAGAAAGGGCATGGAGTGGGACTTGGGGAACCATCAACAGGTGCATGATTGAATATAGAGGACACTAGTCTCAGATTGTGTTCTGTCATGTTGTCTGTTTGGATTTCTGACTTTTTGATGATTTAGGTCTCTAACCCTGTGGTTACACACCCAATCAAGGCAGCTCCATTTAGAAATCAATTGCTTAGTTAAAATGTGCCTGAGTTTAAACTTGTTCTTTATACTCTGGATATTTCCATTGTGAAATTATTCTGCATGTTTCTGTCGGGCATTATTTAAACACTTGGTAAATGAATGGTCTTTTTCTGACATAACATGGAAGTTCTGATTCTTGTTTTATTAAGTGAATAAAGGATTTTAGTGAGAAAAAATAATCTGACATATTCTCTACAAGTTTAGGCTAATGAAATTTGAAGAATTAAAGACACTGATATAGTTCTTAGTATAAAAGTGTGCATGTAGATATAGTTATATAATTGTATATATACATATCTACACACATGGTTGGTTTTATAGTCTTTTTCATTAATCTTTATGATGAAACCTTTACAGTAAATCTTATTTTAATTATGAAAACACCAATTTTTTAAGAGAAGGAAGCAAATGTTTTATGTCCTTCTCTTAAAAAAAAATTACTCCTCTACCTACCCACCCAGACATACACACTCACATTCTGCACATTTTGACAATATTAAAAGAATAACAGAAATATTTCAAAGGCATAATGATGGTAGAAGCACTAACTTAATACAGAATTCTAGTCACAAGCCTGATTTAATTCTGAACTTTGAAGAGTTTGCCTGTAATAGCTCATGGCTTTTACAAGATTAGGGGAAGAAACATTTATTGGTTCCAAGGAAAATAGTTTTCTATAGCTAAGTTTCAAACAAATAAAATGCATTGGTAATGTTAAAATCTAACATTCATAACACACATCCCATTTTGTTCTAGATAAAATGCTTATAAAATCCTTCCAGTGGAAACCAGTGAACTTTTTTAACAGGTTTGGGAATTTTTTTGTATGATGATTTTTAAAAACTAAATGTGTACTCTTCAAACTAATTAAGGCCTGAGGTTTTCCAGGAGTTGCATTTTAAAAAAAGTGTTTGTACACATTTTAACACTTTGATATTTTCTATTTTGGTTTTGTATATTTTTATGTATACACAGTGTACAGACTTTTTCTTGTAAATAAAACACACTTTTCATTTGTCTAGAAGTTTCTCTGTTTTTATTTGTAGAAGTCACACATGGAAATGACTAAGTAGCAAAATAATGAGCCATTCCTAGATGAGCAAAAAAAAGTCACCTAAAGCTGAAATCTAATTAGAAGACTGGATGGCCAAAGAAGTAACAGCACATGCCTTCAAACTATAAATATTAGCACAGCCTGACCCGGAGCCAGAGGTGGTAGAGGGTTCTTCCAAGGTTTAATTGTCACATGCAGGAAAATGAAGTGACAAAATCAAGTGGAAAAGATAGATTTTCAGCAAACCCATCCTGATGTTACCTTAGTCACCTAGCTTTTTGTTGAACTTATTGCACTTATTAATTTATTACTCTTCCCCAGTGTGTCAGTGATTTAAGTCGAAGAAAACATAAACAAGTTATTAGAGAAATGATTAAAGACAGTTGAGACACCTTCAACCCACCAAGATGTCAAATTAGCCTGGGTATTTTCATACTTACCACAGACAGGGAAAATCGGTTAATTGGATTTCTGGAAGGAGATCCTCAGTCATTTGTACTTTTTTTAGTTAGAATGTGTAGGAATCCTCATCCGGGAAGGCTTCAGGTTCAGATGTGAACAGCTGGGGAATCCGGAAGACATTGGTGGTCAGGGATGGTTGTACTGAATCCCAGAGGACTCCCGCCACCCCGCAGGATGACAGCTTCCTTCTAGGTAAACGTGGGGCGGGCTGGCCATGCTGGGAAGAGTCAAAGGACGCTGGTCTATGCCCAGTGGGCACGCAGGATGAGCAGACCTGGGCACGCGGAGGGGCACACACAGAAGACTGTCCCTGGAGATCTGAATACTGAATTCTGGGAGGATTAAGGGTAAAGAAGAGAAATCCTGTTAGATAGGTCGTGCTCACAGCAGTAAAGGAGGAAGCAGAGATTTCCTCCACTTAGACAGTGTATTTTAACTCTGTGTGCTGAAGCTATCCACATTCCCCCAAAAGCAAAATTCAAATTTTGAATTTGGAATTCTTCCAGGGCTAGCACTCTGCATTCACATCCTCTTTCTCTGGATGCTGGGCAGTGGCAGTCAGCAGCATCTCCCTGTTAGTATCCCCCACCCCACCCCGATGGGAAACTGTCCTACAGTGGGTTGTGTGCTAAAGTAGGATGTGCACAAGTTAGATGGATTCAGTGCATCTGCACCTTAGGAAGAGAATTAGTGGGGGTGAAGACCTGGGCAGGGAAAGGAAGTTCACAGAGAGAAGCAATGAAAATAAATGCCACCGGGTGTCTGATGTCATTTACATGTTAAAGTCATTAATTCAGAAATAAAAACACTCCAGCATCCAGTGACCAATGCCTGTAATCCCAGCAGCTCCGGACACTGAAACAGGAGAATCAAGAGTTCAAAGCCAGCAGGCTGGGGTTGTGGCTCAGTGGTAGAGGATTTACCTAGCATGTGTGAGGCACTGGGTTTGATCCTCAGTGCTACATAAAAATAAATAAAGGTTTTGTTGTTGTTGTTGTTGTTGTTGTTGTTTTGAAGAGTTCAAGCCAGAGTCAGCAAAAGTGAGATACTAAGCAGCTCAGTGAGACTCTGTCTCTAAATAAAATACAAAATAGGGTAGGGATGTGGCTCAGTGGTCAAGTGTCCCTGAGTTCAATCCCTGGTACCAAAAAAAAATAAAATAAAACAACTAGTCCAGCAACTAAAGTCACACCCAGTTTATCCAGCCAAATGGTGCCAGTGCAATGTCAGGTCAATCCAGGTGCACAGGATGTGATGGGAGTGAGCAGGGATTGGCAAACCCCCACCCAGGGACTAACTTTGTAAATAAAGTTTTATTGGAACACAGACCTGCTCATTCACTTCCACTGCTGAGACTGCTTCCATGATGCAACGGCAGAGTTGAACCGTCAGGACTGGGATCATGTCATCTCTCAAGCCTAAAATATTGATTAGCTGACCCTTCACACAAAATGTTCGTTGACCCCTGTCATGAATCCAGTGTGTGGAGAACCATGTGGACTAGCCCATGGCAGATGGTGTGCACGTGCTTCTCATAAAATCACTTTAGAAGGTAGACGTTCTATTAGCTCCCAGAAAGTTGGGGTCAGAGAGGTTAAGTCATCAGCCTGTCTTCACACAGGCAGGAAATGACAGAGTCAGGCTTGCAGTCCTTGTCTGACTTCAAAACCCATGTTCAGAGCCATGGTGCTAGTTTTTTAAAGCAGCCCTTCTCTGAGCTTCTGCCCTAATACTTAAAAATCCCACACCCCAACAAACTCCAAGCACCCAGATTTTAGAGGCTAATTATATAGTTATATATTGCACTGTGACATTTTAATCAAGGCACTGTATAACTAGGGGCGCAATAGGCTGTACTATCTAGGTTTGTTCAAGCATACTTTATGATCACACAAAGAAGAAATCAGAGCTGGGCTTGTGGCTCAGTTGTACAGAGCTCACCTAGCATGTGCGAAGCTCTGGGTCTGAGCCTCAGCACCACATAAAAATAAATAAATAAAATAAAGGTATTGTGTCCAATATGACATATATATATATATATATATATATATATATATATATATATATATGAAGAAATAATACAACAATGCATTTCTCGATCCATATCTTTGTCATTAAGCCACACGTAACTGGTGTTTTGACTATTATGAGAAATTCTGCTTTGAAATTTGTTGTACAGCTGATTTTTCCAAAGGCTTTTTCCAGTACTCAAATCCCCAGAGCACTGAAATATATCTAGCACTACTTGTGCCAGTCAAGTACGATTTTTATTTTGTTCTAAGAAGCCAGCCTCTCTGACTGTCAGCCCAGTGACCGAGCACCTCTGAGGTGGCCAAAAGAAAGTAACCCTGAGGGTCGGCATCCCACGGACTCCACTCCCAGGCACTGTCCTCACTAACGTGTTTCATGCTGGAGAAGCAAGTGGTACTTAGCCTGAAGAAAGAGGTACCAGCTGAGAAACTGACCAAAACATTCAAGGTGGAGGAAAAACCCATGCCTTTGGGAAATACTGTGTGTTCTTTGGTCACTGCTGACTTGCCTAGCATCCCAAGGGTAGAGGAGAAGAGAGAAATAAAACAGCAACATTTCCTCTGGTTGTTCTAAAAACAGTGCTGACGGGAGGAGATTAGAGAGGTTGATTAGAGAGGAATTGCTTTTATTCCCATCTGCAAAACCAATTTGAAAAGGGCCCTGGAAAACCTACAGAAAAACATCCAGAGACTTTGGCAGCCAACACTGTGGTCTAGTAGGTACAGTACCAACGTCCATAGTGATTCACAAGCTTCTCCAGGAACATTGTACGAGTCGTGGGATTCTGTGTGAGAAATATAACAATCACAAGATGCTTTTCTGTTCAACAAATCTCAAGGAAAAAAGGTGATCATTTTTGTCAGAGATCATTATTTCCTCACACTATTCCTTTTGATGATCAGTTTGCTGATATGCAGTTCCTGACATAGTATACAGTGGACAGGCCAGAGGGGTGAACTGCCCAGAGAAGAAAAGCAAGAGCCTGGTAAGGTTAAGCATGGAGTCAGGCATGCTAGGGGAGAGAGAGAGTGCTCAGCTTCAATTTGATCATTATATACTATATGCATGTATGGAATTATCCTACACTGCTCCATACAAACATACAACTATTATGTGTTAATTAAAAAATCAAGAGAGAAACTTAAAAAAAAAAAAACAGGACTGGAGATGTACTTCAGTGGTAGATTGCTTGCCTAGCATTTTTAACACCCTGGATTTGATCTCCAATAATAAATAAATAAATAACCATGTTCATCTTATTCCATCCAGTCTAAGACATCATTAAGTATAAAATGCACCACTTATTTGCATCCCACCACAAAGAAAAGTGCTATGATTAAACAACATGCGTCTTCCATCCCAGATGTGCACAGTGAAACACAATTGCTTTAACGTTTGAAATATGCCTATCCCTGAATTGAGGTGTGAAGAGTGAAATACACACTGGAGTTTGAAATTTTGGAAAGGTGAATGTGATCTATCTCAATAGTTTTTTTTCAAATTAATTACCTTTCAAACTGATATTTACATATATTTGTTTAAATAAAAATGTTAAGTTAAATTTCAACATTTCCTTTTGCCTGTTTTAACATGCTCACTAGAAGACTTAAAATTTCATCAATGGAACAAAATAGAGAAACTGGAAGTTAACTCATGTATCTACAGTCACCTGATCTTCAACAAAGGTGCTAAGAACATACATGGGGGAAAGGACAGTTTCCTAAGTAAATGATGATGGGAAAATTGGATATCCACATGCAGAAGAATGAAACTAGAACCCTGATTTTCATTATAAATGAAAGTCAACTGAAAATAGATTAAAGACTTAAATGTATAAGCAATGTGATCCTGCAATTGTACATGTGGAAAAATAAGAATTCACACCCCATTTGAATCAAATGTATGATATGTCAAGATCATTGTAATGTTTTGAGCAACTAATAAATAAAGAAAAAAGAAAAGGTAAAAAAACTTAAATGTAAGAAGTGAAACTACTAGAAGAAAACAGAGGAAATGCTTCAGGACACTGGAATGATTGCAGTGATTTTTTTTAAATATCCCAAAATCACAGGAAATAAAAGCAAAAATAGACAAGAGTTACATTAAACTAAAAATCTTCTGTACAACAAAAGAAGCAACAGAGTGAAGAAACAACCTATGATATGGGAGAAAATGTCTATAAAGTATACATCTGTCAATGGTTAGATATTCAGAATATATAAGTCACTCAAAGGATTCAATACCAAAATAAATGAATAATCTGACTTTTAAAATGGGCAATAGAACTAAAAAAGACATTTCTCAAAAGAAGCTATACAAATGGACAAAATGTATATGAAAAAATGTTCAGTGTCACCAACCATCAGAGAAACACAAATCAAAATCACAATAAGTGTAACCTTACTCTAGTAGGAATGACTATTATCAAAAGGACAAAGAGGGGCTGGGGTTGTGGCTCAGCGGTAGAGTGCTCACCTAGCACAGGCAAGGTGCTGGGTTCGATCCTCAGCACCAAATAAAAATAAATTAATAAAATAAAGGTATTATGTCCAACTACAACTAGGAAAAAATATTTTTTTTAAAAAAAAAGGACAAAGATAACAAGTGCTCATAAGGATGTGGGTGGTGGGGGAAACACACTGTTGACGTAATGCAAATTAATGCAGCCATTATGGGAAACAGTTCTGGAGGTTCCTCAAAGAATTAAAAATAGGCCTACCATGTATAGGATCCAGCAACTCCATTACATATAAGTGATTATACACCCAAAGGAATTCAAACAGGTGTGTTGAAGAAACACCTGCACTCACGTGTATATTGTAGCACTGTTCACAATAGCCAGAAAATGGAAACAACATAAATGCCTAGCAACAAATTAATAGATAAAGAAAATGTGGTACCTATACACAATAGAAAACTATTCAGCCATACAAAGGGCAAAATCCTATCATTTGCAACAACTTGGCTGGAACTAGAAGACTTTATGTTAAATGAAATAAGTCAGGCACAGAAAGTCAAATACCACATGATCTCACTCATATGTGGAATCTAAAGAAGTTAATTTCATGAAAATTGAGTGATATGGTGATTGTCAGAAGCTAGGGAGAGCAGCAGCAGAGAGATGGGGAAAGTTGGTCAATGGGTACTAAGCTGTAGTTGGAGAAATGAGTTATTTTGCACAGAAGTCATGATAAAATACTGTTATCTTAAAAAAAAAGTCCAGGAGAAAGTATTGGTGAATATCCTCATCACAAAGACAAAATAAGTGCTTAATAAAGTAGATATGTGTACCTTGGTTTTAATAGATTTTTTATTACATATCACCCTGGGATTTACAGAAAAGCACATTATAGGGGAAACTCATCATTTAGGTATTCTCAAAACATTCATATTCAGGTTCTTTCTCTTCTGAATTGCTTTTAGAAGGAGTCATTAACTTCTATGATTTTCCACCCTCAAATTGTCTCCTGCACCATCAGAAACAATAGCAATGCACACTTTTGGAGTGTTCTTACTGTCGTCTCCAGGATTTTCTTCCAAGCTACTAATATGTTCTGCAATTCTAATGTCCACAAGTAGGCAATAAAAATTCTAGCGCTGATGAGAAAAGAGTGACTGTAAGATGCATTTCAATTTCAGAAATGTTTACATGTGAGGGGGAAAAAATGAAGCTTGGTGTTGATGAAAAACAGTATTTCTGATCTAGTGTGAAGTTGTTCCCATTTTTCCCCGAGTTGTTTTTATATTATGGGCTGCAGAAGCACTTCTGGTATGGCAGAATAAGGCCTTCTAAAAATACACACACACACACACACACACACACACACACACACATCAAAACAGAAAAAAATACCAACAAGAATTTTTGAAACTAAGAATTTCAGGCCCTTGGAGATTTAACTAAGGGCTTTAAACAATCCAGTTCAAAAAAAGTGGTTCTCCATTAAAATAGGCCACTCTGTTCAATTTTAATTTGCCCTATTCTCCTGCCTTTCTCCCCAACTCCCTGAGAATCTTATACGTCAAAAGCTTCACCACTCTGATAGCCATGAAAAACAGAAGGCTGGCCCTGGAGGGGTCAGAACAGCTTTGAAGTCTCCTGAAATCCTTAGAGAACTGTTTTGCAGCTCACTAAAAGATTCTATTCTGTTATTAGAGTTATTTTATCTGACTCAGCTTATTCGAGGCCAACAGCTTTATACCCACGGTGTTTGTTGAAAACAATCAGTAGCAATTATTTATCATCAGCTGTTTAACATAATGATACTCCTTGGTATCAAGGAGGCTGACCAAAAGAAATTGTAAGAAAAACAATTTAGTCTTAGTAGGCTTTGAAAAGTTCTGATATATTCCTGTGAATCTAAAGGCCATGAGTGTGCACATGTCCAGGGAAGTGTGATTTCACATCTGATTAACTTGATATCAGACACATTCCTACACACAGATACCCACTCCTCATCAGTTATACCCCGCTCCATGGAAGAAAAAGAATTAATCAAAAGAAAGCCCAGATTTTTGACCCTCCAAAGAGAATTGCATCTTAATCCCTAACTCCATACACAAAAATTAAATCAAAACAGATTATAGAACCAAATGTAACCATTAAAGCAATAAAATCCTTGGAATAAAACAAAAGCAGATCTTCATGATTTTGGATTGGGCAATTTTTTTTAGATATGACACCTGAGCCCAAGTGACAAGAAAAAAACAGACAAACTGAACATCATCAAAATAAAAAACTTCTGTGCTTCAAAGAACACCACCAAAGAAATGAAAAGATAAGCCACAGAATGGGAGGAAACACTGGCAAATCACATATCTGATACAGATAAAAAAAAACTCCTAAAACTCAACAATAAATAGTCAAGAATCCCAAATAGATGTTTCTACAAAGAAGATATAAAATGGGCATAATGTACAGGAAAAGAATCTCATCATTATTATGCATTATGGAAATGTCAATCAACATCACAATGAGATGCCACCTTACACCCTCCAACATGGCAGAATCAGAAAACAGACTAAGAAGTGTTGATGTGGAGAAACTGGAACCCTCATATGTTGCTTGTGGGTATTTTTTTAAGTGTATCTGCTTAGGAAAATAGTTTTGCTATTCCTCTAAAATTTAGAGATCCAGTTACCATATGACTCAACCATTCCATCCTAGGTATATATACTCATGGTAGGCAGAATGACGGCCCTCCAAAGATAACTTCATCTTAGTCCCTAAGTACTTTGAATGTGCTATGTTAGATGGCAAAGGGAAATTAAGACTGTGGATTGAATCAGCAGACCACGAAGTAGTGATATTATCCTGGGTTGTGTGGGTGGGCTGCACAACAGAACCACAACGGTCCTTAAAGGGAGGGGCAAGTAGCAGAACTAGAGGAGGGCAAAAGACAAATGTCTCTTCCCAATGTTGCTGGCTTTGAGGATAGAAAAAGAGAAAAGGCAACAGCTTCTAGAAACTGGAAACAGCAATGTCAACAAAGTCTTCCCTAGTGTCTCCAGGAAAGAATGAAGCTCTGTTGGCACCTTCATCAGTGAGATCCATGCCAGACTTTCAAAAAGCAGAACTTAAGAAAAGTAAGTTGTGTTGTTTTAAGCCAATTACTATTGTTTATAGTAATCTGTGACAGCATCCTTAGAAAACTAATACAACATCCAAGATAGTTATAAACATATATCTACAAAAAATGGAATCCAGACATCCGTAGCAGACTTACTCATAGTAGCCCCAAAAGTAAATAACTCAAATGTTCTTACCGATAAATGAATAAATAAAATGTGGGTAATCCATATCATGGAAACTTTTCCATTAAGAGGAATGAAATACTGATAAATGCTACAACATGAATGAAGCTTGAGAACTTTATGAGAAGAAAAAAAAATTAGCCATAGCACAAATATTCTTTTCCCATTTATATGAAATGTCCAGAATAGGAAAATCCACAGACAGAAAACAGTAATTGCCAAGGACTGGGAAGAGGACAGGGTGACATGTGACTGCTAAAATGCATGAGGCTTATTTTCGGAGTATTTTAATGGTGATGATTACACAAACCTGTCAATATCCTCAAAACCCCTGAATCGTGCACTTTATATAGGCAAATTCTGTAGGAAGAGGATTTCCGCCTTCTTCCTCAGCCTCAGGGGCTCTGAAAGCTGGCTCTGTCTCACTCTGTTTTGTTTCCCTTTGGGGCTCTTAGTTCACAGCCACACCTTCCTGCAGCATTCACAGAGAGTGTGCTACCCAGGAGGCAAACACTACTGCTTTGCTTGCTGCCTTCTCTGCTTCCCCAGGACGAGCAAGTCCTATGCTACCTGCTTGGGAATCTTCCAAATCACCCTGGGATCCTTTCACTGCCTGGACCTTGGCTTCTGAGTGTGGTGGGGAGGAGCAGGATCATGATCTTTTCTCTGGGCCCCCAGCATCTACCTCTGGATTCATCTCCTGTTTGGTTTTCACCCCCATCCTGGAGAGTTTTTAGTCAAGCTGGGCACGGATTAAAAACCAGCTCTTCCTGATGGTAATTTTTTTTCAAATCTTCTGTTTTAAAATGGAATTGTGCCAGGTGCAGTGGCACATGCCTGTAATCCCAGTGGCTCAGGAGGCTGAAGCCAGAGGATTGCAGGTCCAAAGCCAGTCTCTGCAATTTATTGAAAACCTCTCTCAAAATAAAAAATAAAAAGGGCTAGGGATGTGGCTCAGTGGTTCAGCACCTCTGAATTTAATACCCAAGTACAAAAAAAATGTGGCTAAGAAAATGAAGAAACCCGATCAAGGGAACCACACACCAACAAGACATACAATTATAAATATATATGCCCCAAACAATGAGGCATCTATGTTCATCAAACAAATTCTTCTCAAGAGTCAAATTGACCACAACACAATAATCTTGGGTGACTTTAACACATCTCTTTCACCACTGGATTGATCTTCCAAACAAAAGCTGAATAAAGAAACTATAGATCTCAATAATACAATCAATAACTTTGACTTAACTGAAATACATAGAATATTTCATACTTCAACAAGCAAATGCATTTCTTCTCAGCAGCACATGGATCCTTCTCTAAAATAGATCATATAATATGCCACAGAGCAACTCTTAGAAAATACAAAAAAGTAGAGATACTACCCTGAATTTTATCAGACCATAATGGAATGAAATTAGAAATCAGTGACAAAATAAAAAATAAAAATTACTCTAACACCTGAAGACTAAACAATATGCTACTGAACAAACAATGGGTTGCAAAAGACATCAAGGAGGAGATTAAAAGATTCTTTGAGGTAAATGAGAACATGAACACAACATATCAAAATCCCTGGGACACTACAAAAACAGTTCTAAGAGTAAAAGTTCATTGCATGGATTTCATTCCTTAAAAGAAGAAAAAGTCAACAAATAAATAACCTAACATTATATCTCAAAATCCCAGAAAAAGAGTAACAAATCAACACCAGAAGCAGTAGAAGGCAGGAAATAATTAAAATTAGAGCTGAAATCAATGCAATAGAAACACAAGAAACAATTGAAAAAAAAAAGTTGATCAAATAACAAGTTGGTTCTTTGAAAAAATAAATAAACCCTTAGCTACACAAACAAAGAGAAGGAGAGAGAAAAATTACTAACATACATGATGAAAAAGGTAATATCACAACAGACACTGCAGAAATTCAGAAGATAATAGAAATTATTTTTGAAAACTTGTACTCCAATAAAACAGAAAATATTGAAGGCATCAACAAATTTCTTAAGTCTTATGATTTGCCCAATTGAATCAGATGATACACACAATTTAAACAGACCAATAGCACGTGATAAAATAGAAAATGCCATCAGAAGCCTACCAACAGAGAAAAGCACAGGATTGGATGGTTACACAGGCAAGTTCTACAAGACCCTTAAAGAAGATTTAATACCAATATTCTTCATTTTACTTCAGGAAATAGAAAAAGAGGGAACACTTCCAAACACATTCTATGAAGCCAATATCACTCTGATTCAAAAACCAGACAGACACCTCAAAGAAAGAAAACTTCAGACCAATATCTCTAATGAACATAGATGCAAAAATTCTCAATAAAATTCTGATAAATCGAATACAAAAATATATCAAAAAGATAATGCACCTCGATCAAGTGGGATTCATCACAGGGATGCAAGTTTGGTTCAACATATGGAAACCAAAAATGTAATTCATCACATCAGTAGCCTCAAAGATAAGAATCATATGATCATCTCAATAGATGCAGAAAAAGCATTTGACAAAATACAGCACCCCTTCATGTTCAAAACCCTAGAAAAACTAAGGATCACAGGAACATACCTCTATATCGTAAAGGCTATCTATGCTAAGCCCCAGGCCAACATCATTCCAAATGGAGAAAAATTAAAGGGATTCCCTCTAAAAATTGGAACAAGACAGGGATGCTCTCTTTCACCACTTCTATTTAACATAGTTCTTGAAACACTGGCCAGAGCAATTAGACAGATGAGAGAAATCAAAGGGATACATAGAGGAAAGGAAGAACTTAAATTAGCACTATTTGCTGATGATTTGATTCTATATCTTGAAGACACAAAAAACTCCACCAGAAAACTTCTAGAACTAGTAAATGAATTCATCAAAGTAGCAGGATATAAAATCAACACCCATAAATCAAAGGCATTTCTGTATATCAGTGACAAATCCTCCGAAAGGGAAATGAGGAAAACTACCCCATTTACAATATCCTCAAAAAAAAAGGATAAAATATTTGGGAATAAAATTAATGAAAGAGGTGAAAGATCTATACAATGAAAACTACAGAAGCCTAAAGAAAAAAATCAAAAAAGACCTTAGAAGATGGAAAGATCTACCTTGTTCTTGGATAGGCAGAATTAACATTATCAAAATGACCATACTTTAAGTTCTGGTATAGTGATGCCACCTGCTTCATTCTTCCTGCTAAGGATTGCTTTAGCTATTCTGGGTCTCTTATTTTTCCAGATGAATTTCATGATTGCTTTTTCTATTTCTGTGAGGAATGTCATTGGAATTTTGATTTTAATTTTGCATTAAATCTGTATAGTGCTTTTGGTAGTATGATCATTTTGATAATATTAATTCTGCCTATCCAAGAGCAAGGTAGATCTTTCCATCTTCTAAGGTCTTCTTTTATTTCTTTCTTTAGGGTTCTGTAGTTTTCATTGTATAGATCTTTCACCTCTTTCATTAAGTTGATTCCCAATTATCTTTTTTTTGAGGTTATTATAAATGGGGTAGTTTTCCTCATTTCTCTTTCAGAGAATTTGTCACTGATGTACAGAAATGCCTTTGATTTATGGGTGTTGATTTTATATCCTGCTATTTTGATGAATTCATTTACTAGTTCTAGAAGTTTTCTGGTGGAGTTTTTTGTGTCTTCAAGATATAGAATCAAATCATCAGCAAATAGTGCTAATTTAAGTTCTTCCTTTCCTCTACATATCCCTTTGATTTCTCTCATCTGTCTAATTGCTCTGGCCAGTGTTTCAAGAACTATGTTAAATAGAAGTGGTGAAAGAGAGCATCCCTGTCTTGTTCCAATTTTTAGAGGGAATCCCTTTAATTTTTCTCCATTTGGAATGATGTTGGCCTGGGGCTTAGCATAGATAGCCTTTACGATATAGAGGTATGTTCCTGTGATCCTTAGTTTTTCTAGTGTTTTGAACATGAAGGGATGCTGTATTTTGTCAAATGCTTTTTCTGCATCTATTGAGATGATCATATGATTCTTATCTTTAAGTCTATTGATGTGATGAATTACATTTATTGATTTCATATGTTGAACCAACCTTGCATCCCTAGGATAAATCCCACTTGATCATGGTTCACAATCTTTTTGATATGCTTTGTATTCTATTTGCCAGAATTTTATTGAGAATTTTTGCATCTATGTTCATTAGAGATATTGGTCTGAAATTTTCTTTCTTTGATGTGTCTTTGCCTGATTTTGGGGATCAGGATGATATTGGACTCACAGAATGAGTTTGGAAGTGCTGCCTCTTTTTCTATTTCCTGACATAAATTGTAGAGTATTGGTATTAGTTCTTCTTTAAAGGTCTTGTAGCAAAAGACTTAAAAACAGCATACTATAGGGACACAGCTACATCAATGTTTATAGCAGCACAATTCACAATAGCTAAACTGTGGAGCCAACCTAGTTGCCCTTCAGTGGATGAATGAATAAAAATAAATGTGGCATATATACACAATGGAATTTTACTCAACAATAAAATAGAATAAAAATCATGGTATTTGCAGGTAAATGGATGGCATTGGAGAAGATAATGCTAAATGAAGTCAGCCAATCCCAAAAAGACAAATGCCAAATGTTTTCTCTGATATAAGGAGACTGATTCATAGTGGGGTAGGGAGGCGGAGCATGGGAGGAATAGACAAACTCTGGATAGGGCATGGGGGTGTGAGAGGAAGGGAGGGAGCATGAGGTTAAAAATGATGGTGGAATGTGATGGCCATCATTATCCAAAGTGCAGGTATGAAGACACGAGTTGGTGTGAATATACTTTATATACAACCAGAGATATGAAACATTGTGCCCTATATGTATAATATGAATTGTAATGCATGCTGCTATCTTATATAAAAAATTAATAAAAAAATTTTTTAAGAAAATGAAGAAACCAAAAATCTGATTCTTAAATCCCTTGCCTTGGGCTGGGATTGTGGCTCACTTGCCTTGCACATGTGAGGCACTGGGTTTCATACTCAGCACCACATAAAAATAAACAAACAAAGATATTGTGTCCATGTATAACTAAAAATATATATTTTTTTAAAAAAATGCCTTTCCTTAGAAATAGTGGTAATGTGCCATAAAACCCGGGCTACAGAAGAAACATGGGTGTTGGGAATTATGGGCAAGAATCCTGAAATGGCTATTTCATGGTATTATAACCCACTAAATGCACAAGATGTCCAAGTAAGAAGGTGAAAATCAGAAATTTTTCATGATTGGAGAACCTGCTTCTTATCCATATGTGGTTCCCTAAGAGTCATCAACACCTGAAAGTTTTGGAGACACGTTAAAGTAATGACATGTTGAATTTATCTCACACGCTAGAAAAGTTTTCTTTCTAGCAATCTGCCTTTCATATGTGTCCAAATAAGAATTATAACTACAGGGGTCCCTGAAGACCAACAGAGCAAATTTCTGAGCTAAGAATGATAATTTATTCCTCAGGTTCACCATTTCTTTTTGTATACAATTTGCTTTTTAATTTATCTTTTTTGTGGGGCAGGAATCATTAGTAGACAAGCATTATGAGGATCCAAAGGTTTAGGAGAAAACTGTGGACAGCACATTTTACATTGAGGAAAATCTACCAATTATCAAGTTTTTCTTACTGGAAATTAGGGAGTGACTGCCACATTAGTAAAGTAGACTGTTGCTGTAACAACTCCCAGTTTGGGGTTTTGCTTACATGATAGCTCTTGGGGTATTTAGCCAACATCCTTCTGTGTGGTTAATAGAGAGACCTGCTCCTCCTTAGAGGATTTTGGAGCCCTCCAGTGCAGCCTCTGCATGTGCCACAGATTGAGGAGAGACAGCTTGCAGCTTCTCCAGCCTGAAGATGGTGTGGTATGTATGATTGTGGCCCACAATCCCCTATCCTGAAATTCAACAAAAGCCCCTACCTAATTGTGAAGATTAAGGCTTTTAATGATAAGAGCTAACATTTATTAAGCACTTCATTCTGTCCAATGTCCTGCCTTAACACACCCCATTTATTCATTAATTCATTTTATAGAGGAAGCACCATAAATTTTTGCATTTGGCAGATGAGAAAACTGAGACAAAGAAAACTAACTCAATTAACATCAGAGAGCAACAATTGGCAGAGCCAGGATCCAAACCCATAGCTGGTCCCACAGCTCTTATTCTCTTGGTTATACTACTGCTGTGTTACGATTATTAAAAGGAGCCACTATAGCTAGGCATGGTGGCCCTGCGACATGGGAAGCTAAGGCAGGGGGATCACAAGTCTGAGGCTAGGCTCAGCAACTTAGCAAGGCCCTAAGCGACTTAGTGAGACCCTGTCTGTAAACAAAAAATAAAAAAGGCTGGGGATGTGACTCAGTGGTGAAGCACCTCTGGGTTCAATCCCTAATATTAAAAAAATTAACATAGCAACATGTTAGTACATGTGATCTCAGCAACTCAGGAGGCTGAGACAAAAATACTGAAAGTTCAAGGCCAGCCTGGGCAACTTAGCAAGACCCTGTTTCAAAATAAGCCCCCCCCCCCAACACACACACAGAAAACTATAAAAGGGTAGGGATATAGCTCAGTAGGTAAGTGCCACTACGTTCAATCCCCAGGTCCCACAAACAACCAGAAACTTAGCATAAATGTCAAGACTGGACACCCATTATGTAGCAGATAAATCACCAACATTCTCACATTAATTTTCACAACATCCTTGGAGTTAGATGTTAACCGCCCATTTGATATGCAAGGAAATTGAGTCTCTAGGAGGCTCTTACTTGACTAAGATCACTGTGAAGGAAACAGGATTGGGCCAAGTCTTTGTGCCCAGAGTTTGTCACTTTTTCATCCTACTTTCTGTCTATAGAACAAAATTAAAGGCAAGTATAAACTCTGGGACTTGCCTACTTCAAAACCATGGAAGCTTCTGTGGTCAATTATAAGAGTTCCAAGGAACTAGTATCTAACTCCTGAGTGTCCTAACTTTAATGAAAGTGCAAAGCATGAAGGGAACCCCAGGCAGCCCCAGAAGCCATGATTACCGAATGTCAAGGAAAACAAGTAGGAGAGAAAATTGTATCTATGCTATAATTTCTCTTTCCCATCTATATATACACACACACACACACACACACACACACACATTCTCTCTCTCTCACACACACACACACACACTACTTGTAAGTTTATGCATATACAGTCGGTCCTCCATAACTGGGGGGTTCCTGGTTAATGCATTCAATCAATCACAGATAAAAAGTATTTTTAAAATAATGTGTCTGTACCAAACATACACAGACAGACATTTTTTAAATAATTATTCCCTAAACAACCCATTATAACAACTATTTACATGACATATGATAAATACATGGGATATGCATAGGTTGTATACAAATATTAGGCCTTTTTATATGACGGACTTGAACATTCCTGAATTTTGGTATCCAGAGGAATTCTGGAACTTATTACCTGTGGATGCCAAATGATAACTGAATATATGTATATGGGGCATGAATATATATGACTTAAAATCTTTAAAAATGACTAGATAATTACAGCAATAGTGATTAGCTCTGGGTGGTGGGAAAACAGATGTTTCTATCTTTTCCTAATACTTCATATCACACGTTATTAAAGGATCAATAAGTATGATTTTAAAAAGCAAATTTAAAAATTATTTGGGAGGCCTTGTGGTCTAGGGGAAAGAACATGGGCTTTGATGAATGATGTGGGTGATCAGAGAAGAAAACCCATGTTTTAGTTAGCTTTTCCATTGCTGTGACCAAAAGACCTGACAAGAACAACATGGAGAATAAGGTTATTTTGGCTGATGGTTTCAGAGGTCTGGTCCATAGTTGTCTGACTCCATAGCTCTGGGCCCAGGATGAGGCAGAATATCATGGTTGAGGGCACGGCAGAGGAAAGCATCTCAGGAAGTGATAGCCAGGAAACAGAAAGAGCTCTGCTCACCAGGGTCAAAAACATAAACCCAAAGGCAGAGCCTCAGTGACATACTTTCTCCAGCCACACCTTACCTGCCTACAGTTATCACTCCATATCAGTGGATTAATCCACTGATAGATTACTCTTCTTATAATCTGATCATTTTACCTCTAAAAAAAATGCACATTTTTTACACATGAGCTTTTGAGGGACATCTCAGATCTAAACCATAACCACCCATATCTTTTTTTGTTCATTCATTTTTTAATTCAAAAAATGTGATAGGGAGCTGCTTTAGATTGAATATTGAATCTTGCCTCAGGACCATGTATTAGAGGCTTGATCACAAACCTGTGGCACTATTAAGAGGTGGTGGAGTCTCTAGGAGGTGGGATTTAATTGGAGGAAGTTAGGTCACTGGGGGCACGTCCTCAAAAGAGATATTGCACTGTAGCACCTTCCTCCCTCCCTCCCCCCCCCTCTTCTTGTGACTGCCATGAGGTGAACAGGCGCCCTTCCACCACATCCTCTCACCACAAGGTACTATATTGCCATAGGCCCAAAGTGGCAGGACCAAGTGCCCATGAGTTGATCTCTGAATGTTCCAAAATAGACCTTTCCTCCTTAAAAGTGAATGTATCTCAGGTATTTATTACAGTGACAGGAAGTTGACTGACACAGACAGGACCAGAGTTCCAGGTATCTATGGCTGTACAGGTTGGCATAGCGCTCAGTGCCCAGCAACACTGATGAACAAATAACCAACCCCTTACGCGCCTGGAATCACATTATGGAGCAGAAAGCCCCAGTTTCATCCCTGTCTTCCAAAGTAGCTATGCAGCCTTGTATACATTACTGATTCTCTCTGAGGTTGCTTCCTCATGTGTATAATAGAGATAATAACAGTACCTACTCATTGAAATATTGCCATTATTAATTTAGACAGTGCATGTAAATTATTTAACACAGCCTGACACCTAGTGAATATGAATTGTTGGTGATATTATTATTATTATATTTTGATCTCTCTGGTCTAATATATCTAAATAATTAATATAAGAGAACACTGATGGATGCTAAATATTGCAGGTGGTTGCTTCTTCTAAAAAGTTTTACCTGTTTAACTTTTAAAGGTAAAATAAAATAAGTTTTTGTGAAGATTTGTTTTCAAAGGTCCCTAAACAAAACTCTGCAACAATCCTCTTTCATAACATAACAAAACACAGGTATCTTAAAACATTGTTTTCTCTTATTCCTGTCCCCTATTTCCATATGAAGATTCTGCACCTGCAGTTAGGAGGTATATGATATATTACCCCAAAGAAGGGGTTAGATACATCTCAATGAATCTTTCCAGAATCTTCACAAACACTCCTAGACAAAACAAAGAGAGAAGAGGAAGCATGTTGTAAACAGCACAATTGCTATTTGTTTTCTTCACAGCTTTTCACCCTATATGAGCCCTATTTGATACTGTTCTATTATCAATTGCTGCCTAGCAAACTGTCATGGCTGAAAACAGGAGCCGTGAATTATTATTGCTCACATTTCCAGGGGTTGGTTGGGCAGTTTCTTCATTCATTTC
The DNA here is from genome assembly GCF_964194105.1 of Spermophilus citellus. Taxonomy (NCBI): domain Eukaryota; kingdom Metazoa; phylum Chordata; class Mammalia; order Rodentia; family Sciuridae; genus Spermophilus; species Spermophilus citellus. Next base: position 2,028,128 of record NC_138193.1, read on the forward strand.
TCTTGGGCACATTGCTGGGCTCCATTCAGCTGGAGAGTTGCTTGGCTGGGTGGTTGGAGGTGGTCTCACTCACACACCTGATGGGTGGCACTGCCTGTCCGCTGGCTCACCTCATTTCTCCTCCATAGCTTTGCCTGAGCAGCAATGAGCTGAAGCGGTTCCCTTGCAGGTGACCTTTAGGCAGATTGCTAAAAGGACAAAGGGGCAAGTGGAGCTCTTGAGGCTTAGGCTGAGAGCTCACACATTATTCTATGTGTTGAAGCAAGGAGCAGGGGAGATGGCTACCGCAGAGATAGGAGGAGAGCAGAGTGGCACTTGCAAAAGGACCCGCAGCTGGACAGAGGAGAACTGTTGCTGTTGAATAACTTAGCACACCGAGTGTGAGCTCTCACCTGTTCAAGCCATCACTCTTGCCTAAATCATTGGATTTTCCCATAAATTGATCCAATTTAGAAACCAAGGTTATCCTCTGTTTTCTGATGCTCCTACAGAATACCACAATCCTGATGATTTATGAAGAAAAATTTATTTTTCACAGTTTTGGAGACTGGGAATTTTAAAATCAAGGAGCTGGCATCTGGGAGGGCCTTTCCGATGCATCATAACAGGTGGAGAGGGAATCGCGTGGTGAGAAAGCACTTATGAGAGGGGCACAGCAAGAGAGAATTCCCTTTTATAATGAGGTCACTGTCACCGTAGCTGACCCATTCCGTAAGGATGGCATTAGTCTGTTCGTGAGGGTTGAATCCTCTGGACCTCATCACCTCTTACAGATCCTACTTCCCAATACCATCACAAGGACAATTATGTTTCAACATGAGTTCTGGAGGAGACACTTAAACAGTGCTACCCTCCCACAGGTAAAGTTGATAGATGAGCTTGCACAGCACGATCTTGCTATCACTAAGGCCGCACCCCAGGGTCTCTTTTACATGACAGAAAAGCCATGCATCTCATTTACCCAGAAATCTCAGCCTCCTATAGCTCTGGATAAGAGTTTGCCAATCAGAGGTACTAGGGAGATTTTGAAGGTGAAACAGAATAAAGAGCCATCCATCTCTGGAGGTCGCTAAGGGCAGCTCTGTGAGCAGATGTGTAATTCTCAGCAGCTTCCCAGGAAGCTCTCAAGACCCACCTGCTTCATTGCCTCAATGAAGAGAGGTGGTGGGGACTTGCCAGACGTTTGGAGAATTACGGTGGCATCCTGGGGAGTGTTTATGAATCACACTCTGGTGTGCCAGCCTGAGATCCCTGGTGGCAGCATCCCTGACCTTCATTTGCATAGGTCAGCCTGTAGTTCTATAAGCCATTATTTCCTTACAGTAAGAACTCTAGTCTGACACAATCTCTGGTTTTAGTTCCCAGTTCGCTATTTCGTAAAAGCTTGGTTAGATTCCCTTCACGCTGTCTCAGGGGTGGGGAGCCGTTCGCCCGGTGGGCGGGGCTGTTAGCAGAGCCCCGAGGGCACCGGCCGTCTGCTGGGCCAGGCGGGGACCCCTTTCGCTGAGCCAGGCCACTGGGGGCCATCTGTAGAGCCGGGCAGCTGAGGCCAAGTGGCCAAGAGCTGGGCGGGCGGGGTAGAGAGGGAAAATGAGAGGGAAGGGGAGGGGGGATAGTAGGGGATAGGAAAGGTAGCAAAATACAACAGTCATTAATATGGCATTATGTAAAAATGTGGATGTGTAACCGATGTGATTCTGCAACTTGTATTTGGGGTAAAAAATGGGAGTTCATAACTCACTTGAATCAAATGTATGGAAGATGATATGTCATGAGCTTTGTAATGTTTTGAACAACCAATAAAAAAAACATTATCTGAATTATAATAGCTGGTGTAGCAGCCCTTTGTACTGACAACTACTAAGAATAATAATAATAAAAAAATCTTTTGTTTTGGTAACACTTTCTTTTTTCTAGAATAAACTTATGATAACCCAGGAAAAAAAAAAAAGAACTCTAAACCTTTCCTTGGCACATTGCATACCTTTTGTTTTCCCATATAAATGCTAATGGAGACAATTTTGGGTACCACATGATTCCTCAGACCTAACTAGATTAGAAAGTAGTAATGACCTTACTGCCAAGGAAAAATGGGATGTTCCCCATCCGTGGCAAAGCTCTAAGTTCTCAACCGTGGATGCCTGGAAGCAAATACTAGAAGGTCAAGGCTGGAGAGATTGAATGGCTGCTCCATGGAATGTTCTGACTGAAATGAGGAGTTCAAAGAAAGTGGGGTTTAATGGCTCTTTCTCACTGTGCTGGAAATTTGGAAGAAAGGAAGTGATAAGCTCAAAGCTTTCTGTTTTCGTCTCAAGGAATGCGTGAGGAGGAGGGAGCTTCTTTGGCTTTTTAAAAGAAAGACCTTATTTCTCACAGTTAAACTGTCAAGATTTAGGAGAACTAACTCAATGTTGAATCCTGACTAAATTGTGACATAAATCGAAACTACAGCCTTACCAGGTCTCTTATATAATATCAGGAATTTGATAAGGGAAAGACTAATCCCCAAAACTGAAGTTGAATTATTAGGAAAGATTCCTATGATTCTGAAGACTGAATCCCATCATTTTTGACTCTCCTAACAAGCTCCCTTGCCAGAAGAGCCATCCTCCCCAGGTGGAGGAGGTGAGTCTCCTCTCCCTTAAAGACCATGTGGTGACCACACCTGAGGATGAGTTATTGCAGGGAGGTGGTGCTGATTCTACTCCAGACCTCACCTACTACCTCTCAGTGTTTTCATGTCTGTGCTTGGAGTCCAATAACAGCTGTGGATTCCCTGTGGACCACAGCAGAGACACATACACAATCTATTCTAAAAGAAGGTTCAATATATGTCAAGAATTTTTATAAAATGTTACTAGGTTATTTTGAGTATAACCTAAACAGGATTATAGACTTGGGGGGTGTTTTAGTCAACTTTTGCACTGCTATAACCAAAAGACCAGAAGAGAACAATTTTAGAGGAGGAAAAGTTGATTTGGGGGCTTATGGTTTCAGAGTTCTCAGACCATAAATGGCCAGTTCTATTCCTCAGGGCCCAAGGTGATGCAAAATATTATGGAAGAAAGGTATGGTGGCCAGATTCAGTGGCACATGCCTGTAATCTTAGCATCTTGTAGGGCTGAGGCAGGAGAATCATTAGTTTAAATCTAGCTTCAGTAAAAGTGAGGCTTTTAGCAACTCAGTGAGATCCTGTCTAAATAAAATGCAAAATAGGGCTGGGGATGGGGCTCAATGGTTGAGTGCCTCTGAGTTCAATCCCCGGTACCAAAAAAATTTAAAAGATGAGTATAGTGCAAAAAAGTAACTGGGAACATGCCATCAGGAAGCAAAGTGAGAGACAGCTTCCCTCATCATGGTCAAAATATCTACATCAAAGTCATGTCCCAGGGACCCGCCCCCTCCAGCCTATCTAACTATAGTCACCACCCAGTTAATCCCTATCAGGGGATTAATGCATGAATTATGGTAAAACCCATAACCCAGTCATTTCGCCTCTAAACTTTCTTGCATTGTCTCACACATGAGCTTTGGGGGGACATCTCAGATCTAAACCATAACAGGGAGCAAATTATTTGACTGCACTGTTCCAATCTCTTTCCCAAGCTACCCATCAGGTTCCACATTTGAGAGGCTCCATCGTTAGAGAAGGCTCTGCAGCATATCCAGCCTGCTAGACAGATGTTCTGGACAGGGGCTGTATCTTCCTGCGGATCCAGAGTGGTCTCTGCTATGGTTTGATTAGGAGGTATCCCTAAGAACTTATGATTAGATTATGAGAGCTGTCACCTAATCAGTGATTTATTTGATGGATTAATAATTTGAAAGGACTACTGTACTGGGTAATAATTGTAGGCAGGTAGAGTGTGACTGGAAGAAGTAGGTCAATGGGAGCCAGTCTCTGGGGGTTATGTTTTGTTCTTTGCACCTCTTGCTCTCTGCTCCCTGGCTCCCATGAGGTGAGCATTCCTCTGCCATGTCCTTCTGTCATAATGTTCTCAAGCCCAGAGCAACGGAGTCAGCTAACTATAAACTGAAACTCTAAAACCATGTATCCCCCCCCAAAAAAATCTTTCTCTCCTTTAAGTTGGTCTTATTGGGTATTTTGGTCACTGTGCTGAAAAGCTGATTCGCACAGTCTCCCTGAGAGGAGATCACATGTAAATGGTCCCTTGGGATTTTGGAGCAAATTTATTTTCTCCTTCTGGCAACTTCTGTCCTTACTTACTGCTGGGCAATGGGAGCTCCTATGTGCACAAGATGCATATTAGTAGCTAATTGTTCTCTAGATCACTGAACCACAAAGCTAGGTGTGGGCAGCAGCTGTCCATCAGCCAGGGAAACTAGTAGGTGAAAAGTTGGGCTCTAGCAAGACTTAAAAGCAAAAAGCAAGTCTGTGTACCTCCTCTTCTTACACTGATGCCTTTGTCTCGCCCCACACTGTGTTCCAAGGGACCAGGTGACCAAGTATAAAAACACATAGACTTTCTTTTCAGATGACTCTGCATGTTATGCCGCCACATTCAAAAGTGAAGAGCTGCAACTCTGCAGCCCCACGAGGGAGTGACCTCAAGGGTAGTAGGAAGGGAGAGCCCCCCATGATTGTTCACTGTGCTGCCAGGAGAGAGGACAGCTGTATCCAAATGCGCTGATTGAGAGACGATGGCTCATGGTTTTGCAGGATGTTCAAGGGCTTTGGAGGAATCTGAATGACAAAAGATCAATAGGTTTCTCTGGGAAAACAGTACCTGAATGGGCCTGTCTAAAGTCAGAGTGGGAGGATGTTGGTCCCTTGGGAATTTCCCCCAACAGTGATGAGAGTGACTTTCATCCGGCATCAGGATCGGATTGCCCCATCTGTGAATGTCGTTATCCTCTCAGTCACCTCCCCCGAAGCTTGCTCAGTCGATTTATGAGCAAAGGGATCATACTGCTAGGTGTGATGGTGTGGCAAGGCCTACCTGGCAGCATGAGCTGGGGTCCTGGCACAGCAGAGGGCAGCCTTGTACTTCAGTGATGTTCTCCATGGTAGACAACTGGACATCCAATAGGGTACATTGGACCCCTCCCATCATGGGAAGCAGGATGGGGAAGGGATGCATCTTCGCTGAATTACCACTCTGAATATGAATTTATATTTCCTGCCTGCAATAGCATAGTTCCCTCTTACATGAGGGGGTGTGTTCTTAGACCCCTCCCCCAGTGGATGCCTGAAAACCAGATAGCTCTGAATTCTCAATGTGCAACATTTATTTCTATACAGACATACATTCACTTAATGCCTTTTGCATCTTAACTAAGCACTTACCATGCACTGTGACTGTAAAATTTGCAGTTTGAGGTATAAAATTAGCATGGATTTCTTTCTCCTTCACAATTTCACAGAGAGCAGACTTATTCTTACTGTAGATCTTAGCAACCTCAATATAAGGTTTTTTTTCCTTGCCTTATTAAGAACTTTCACCTTTTCACTTAAAGCAAGCATTTTACAGCTTTTCTTTGGCAGAACCAAATTGCTGGTAACACTATTCTTCTACTTCTAAACCATTATTAAGTACAATAAGTGTTACTGAACAAAATCACGATGATACTGTGAGGGTATATCTGATAACAGAGACATGAAGAATGGGTGGGTGACATACACAGTGAGAACATTATGGACAAAGGGGAGATCCACATTCTGGGCAGGATAGAGTGGGATGGTGCAAGATTTCATTTCACTACTAAGAATGGAGTGCAACTTAAAATTTATGAATTATTTCTGAAATTTTCCATTTAATATTTTTGAAACATGGTTGACTGCAAGTAACTGAAACCATAAATAAAAGGAGATAGCTATACTTCTGTCAGCTCCTCTATCCATGGACTTTTAGAAGACCTCATCCACTGCCATACCATTCCACAGGACAGAAAGTGTGGTAATGAGCCTACACCCATAGATTCCACTGATTTTATAACATTCCCTTTCACTACAAATTACAGCATGAAAAGGCTAACAGTAATGTGGTATAAATCCTGACCAGTAACCAGTGTAAGTTGTCATTTTTCCCATAGCTAGACTACATGGGTCAAGAAACTTTACAAAAACCACTAGCAAAATCTTGGCTCCATCTTTCTGCCTCACTAATCTCTCATGTGGTCATGTAACTCACTTATGCCAAAGGAACACAATGCATGTGTGTGTGTGTGTGTGTGTGTGTGTGTGTATCTCCAAGATATGCATTTTTTTCAAACACCTTTCTTTGCTTATTAGAGCCATTCTGCCTTTGAAGGACAGGGCAGAATTTTATTATCTTTTCTGAAAAGTTATTCTTATAATCAAAGAAAACCTAGACAATTAACCCAGGTCTGAATTTGAATTTGAAATTCCCTTTTGACAGTGGATTCTAGGACATCTCTGTGAAGTGGTTGCCGATCTCTTGGGTGGGTAACCACAACTCATCTCTGGTCCATATTCCTTCTCTTCCCATTTACCTTACGGGAGCCCCCAAGTGTACAATCTGCCACAATTCAGTGGTGAAACATTTATTGTGTTCAATTAAATTCTTATTGAGAATGATGGAAGTGCTAATGGGATATGCATGCAAGATCAAGCCTTGACATTTTGATTTATTTCTTGCTGGCTTGGGGCAGTGGAAAAGAACACAGGACTGCTAAAGAGTGAAGTGTGTTGCTGCCACAATGCCCAGAGAAGTTAACAGGACATCGACGATGCCCACTGACCTGGAGTTTCTAACAGGAAGAAATGGGATTAAAAACCTCCTGCACCCAAATGTCACGTATGTAATCCTTTTCCCAAAGGAGTGGGTTGGTAGATTATGAAGTTCCCCACGTCTTGGTTGTAGGCAATGCTGCAGAAGGGTAGAGGAATAGCTGGGTATGAGTGAGATGCTTTGGTGAAGATAAACCTCCTGTTCCCAGTCCTTGCCTCACAAAGAAAAACAACAGAAACAAAATGCCAAAGCTCTAGAGAGGAAAAAAAATCATTAGAAATCTTGAATCCTATCCCAGGGTGCTAAAAACAAGCCTCTCTTTCCTTATTATGGTAGATATTATTAGATGCTCTCCAAAATCTAGGGTTTTCTGTTCTCTGGAAATTAAAAATCACTTTACTTCACCTGTCTGAGAGCAAGAAGTAGGCATCACACGTCCTGATTGGGGAACAGCAAAGAGTGGGGAGAATTCTGTGACAGAGAGGGATAGGTTCTAGAGTGAAACTCAAGCTGTAGTTGATTGGAAAGTCACCAGGCATGAATACTTTTCCATAGGCCTTGACTTGAGGAGACCTGGTAAGACTTCGTTTCCCAGCCTAGCCTGTCCCCTGCAAACCTTCCACAAGTACTTCTCCACATTCCCCTCCTCCAGGACCTATGGCAAAGGTCATGCGATCTTAGGAAGTCACACACGGAAGCAGAGCCTCCATCCCTCACTTCACAGGTAGGAATAGCTTCCCTCATGGCAAGTCAAGACATTTTATGAAAGTGTTGATGAACTGATTTAGAAAGTAGTCCCAGTACTTACAGTACCAGGGAATGTTTGGGAATGGGCCAGCAGAATGCTGTGTGCTGCTTTCTACTAGTGCATTTAACAATGCATTACAAGAAAGAGATGAATTTAGGTGTATCTGATCAGTTTGCCAGCAGAAATAGGGGGGAGTAGATGATGTGCATAAATTTAAGGACTCCTGGGACTAAAATATATAAAGACCTCAAAAGTTTTTTAAAAAAAATAACCGAAAAGTGTTTTGAGCATTGGTGACCATGCAGTTTTTTTTTTTTTTTGTTTGTTTGTTTTTTAGTTAAACAAAAACTGACTCATCCCTGTGGCTAGTATCAGATCAAGGGTCTGTGGAATCTGGAAAGGAAAATGCTAATTACATCTAGGAGAAGTCTTGGGTCCCTCAAAAAGAATAGAGTGGAATCACATGGATCAGAAGGAAGCCTGCAGAGACTGGAGAGAACTGCCCAAGAGGCTAGACCAACAAGATGACCCATGGTCTGTGATATCAGAGATGCTAGGTGAGAGTTGGCATCAACAAGAACAACCCCAAATCCCCAGAACAAAAACCTTTGATGGTTTGAGCCTTATTAAATCTTTGTACTTCTAAAACTTATATGAGCAGGAAGTGGCTATTAAAGTTCACAATCCCCAAAAAGGGTATCCTAACATCCTAATAAAGTTCCCTTCACCTGTGAACATAGAAAAAAAAAAGAATCACAGGAGTCAATGGACTGGGCAGTTCCTTCTAGACCAAAGAGGAATGTCAATCTAGAGAGCCACAGAGAGACATTCCCCAAAGAATAATGATACGTATCTGGAAATGGGGTGTATGCACTACAGTAAACTCTGGGTGTATTCAAAGAGGATGGGACAAGGAGAAGTTTAAAGTGGGGTATGGGGAGATTTGCATCAAGTGCTTGGATGCATTGGTTTTAGATGTTAGAGTAGGTAGGTAGACAGGAGCAGGGGATGGTGGAGGGAGAACAGGGCGCACTCCATGTAGAGTGGTGAAAGAGCACTCTACCTCAGGTAACAGAGAATCCTGGCCATGAACCCCTTCCTTCACAGTCAGATACACCTTCTTAAAACTAAAAAAATGATTTTAAGGGATTTTCAACTTTGGAGAATGAAGCAGAGCACCAGGAACTATCATTTGGGTGATCCCAGTTTCACTGTAAAATCTTTTACTCTGTGGCTTTGACCTCCCCAACCCCCATGGGTTTCCCTTGGGTACCGATGGGGAGTTTTCCAACATGGCGACATCAGCACAGATGCACTGAGCCATGGCAGGAAATCGCAGGAACTTCCCCCAGTACATAACACATGAGCAGGGAAAGCTTCCAAGGCCATCTATATAAACCTGCCACCTGGAAACCCCAGGCTGAAATCTTGCTTTTTAAGAAGACAAGAACGAAGACCCATTGTCTGTAAAATAGAGATGCTAGGTGAGAGTCGGCATGAGCTCATTGGTGGAAATGCCTTTCTGCCAACATCTTGTCTGAATTGCTGTAGTCTTGAAGTATGTTAAAGATAAACTTTGATCCACAAAACTGACAAGCATGAGAAGAACTGGGTGTGCAGAGTGGGACAACATCTTTCAGGGGGCCTTTAGGAAGCTCTTGAAAGTGCTGGGGTTGAAGCTCAATGGTAGAGCACTCTCCTTGCATGTGTGAGGCCCTGGGTTTGATCTCCAGCACCACGCAAAAATAAAGGTATTATGTCCATCTACAACTAAAAAATATTTTTAAAAATTAGAATTGCTCTTCTTAAAAAAAAAAAGGAAGAAAGAAATTTCTGGAGAAAATACTTATCAAAGATAGGCATGAGCCGTCACTTCATTACTTCCCAGCTCCAATTTCGTCTAGGTCTGACAAGAAGGATTTCATCTTGGTATCATCAGCTTTCACAGGAGAACATGCATTTGGTCAGGGAATCTTACCCCATATCAGAATAGGGTCTCGCACCACCCTTCTTCATTGCTATGGATGTGTGACTGCTGTATGCATCAAAGTCTTCCCTTTGCAAATGCAGGGGTTTTATTGTGGTTCTCTTATCCCTGTTTCATCCCTGGGAGTGAGTGTGGTGGGTGGGAGAGATCAGACAGGGTAGGAAGAGGACAGCTTGTCTTTTAGTTGGTCAAACCATACAGAACTGTATTCAGGCCTGATAGGGTGCCCTGTACATTACCTGGACTTCTGAGAATTTAATCTGGATGCAGCAGCTGGATAGATTTTTAAATTATATCCATGATGGAAGAGAGTCAGTGTGTTCTGAATAGGAATAAGTACATGAAGATATTTGGGGTGCAGAAAGATGGACTGGGATAGAGATCGCTTCACACCAAACTTCATGCTCTATCCTGCCTTTTGGAAACTTAGCTAGGCAATATTTTCTGGCTTATTTTACAATTAGGTGGGACAATAAGATGGAGTCAGGGGATTAGGACTGGAGATGATGGATACCAGTTCCCCAGATGGCCCACCAATGCTTCATGGTGATGCTCCAGGGCAACTCTGAGTCAAAGAGGGCAAGAGCCTCTTCACCAAGCTCCCCAACAATCTAAACTACTCAGAACTATAATGTGAGCAAGAAATAAACTTAGGTTGGTTTTGAGCCAGTATGTATTGGGGTGGTTGATTTGTTATCCCAACTAACATTGCCCTAAATAACATACCGAGCATCTTTCCTGTCTTCCTGGTTCCCTGAACCACTAGTTAACATTCAACATGAATATGCAGTCGATTACAATTTTACCAGGACTTATAAGGCTTCCTTCTCCACTTAAATGACCCCCTTATGTTCCAGTACCTAAAATTGCTCTTTGGGAACCATTTTCTTCCGTTTACTATCTCTTTGACCTTAGGCAAAGCAGTTAAACACAGTCTCAAGGTTCTCTGTTGTAATATGGGGATAATAACATAACTACCCTACATACTTCTGTGAGAAATTAATGAGAGAAGCCTCACCCATATTGAGCACAGTGCCTGGCACAGAAAACCTGTCAGAGAGAAAAAGCTTTTTTCTCTCCCTCCTTAGTTTCAGTAGTTGAGGAGTGTGAATTCACCTGACAAAAGGTTAACAGGAGAAAAGACTGCATATTCATTAATGTTAGATTTTACATTTTTTACACGCATGGAGGCTTCACAGAAGAGAAGTAAAAACCCAAAGAAGGTTAGATTTGAGGGCTAATGTGCTATTTTAACAAATGATCACAAATTATGGAGAAGTAACTAAAAGGAAAGAGGGTTTGAGCTTCTGGGGACATTAAATTATGGGAACATGATCAGGAAGTATCTGGAGGAAATTAAAGGATGGTGAGGGTCAATAATGATGCTCACTCACACAAATGCAAGGCAGACTCGCCTGGTGCTGGTTCTGTGTCTCTGGTGATGACAGTTGCTCTTCTCCTCCTGGAGCAGGAGAAGTGAGTGATCTATGCCGGCTTCACAGTGGTAAATGTATGCCCTGTTTTAGGCAGGAAAGAGGAGGGCAGAGATCTTTTCCTGCATTGATGGTTCTCAATTGCCTTCAACTCGAACTAATCCTTATGCCACAGTGGTATTTTGTGGGTAGCAGGTTCTGGATCCCTTCAGAGGTGATCAGTAAATACTGAGATTTGTGTTGTTATCTGGCTGAGGCACATATTCATTTGAAAATCTTCTTGGTTTGATTTCTGAGAGGGTAAACACCTTCTAAGGGTGGAATGAGGGATGCTCTTCCACGCGCCTGAGTGGAGTGATCGAAGCCTAGATGGGGAGGTTCTGGGTCAAGACTTGAACCTGTGATTCCCAAGGAGGCCTTGTGGACACTATAAGCAAAAGGCACCTGTGTCAGAATCCTATGACAGACCCAGCCAGGTGTGGGGAAGTGATTGCCTCTGATAATTTCTTCATATACAGTAGACACCTGGCAATAGAGGAGGAGCTGAGAAAACTAGATTTTGAAATAAATGGTCTTAAAGGAGTGGTCAGGGGAAAGTCAGTTTGAAAAGCAAATAACTAAACTGAGGGACCCTGGGCATCAGGAGCCAGTCTCTCGGTTCAAACCTACCCTGACAAATGCTCTTTGCTGGAAACCAGAACAAAGCCAAAGCAGGTTCAATTTAGAGGTAAGAAGTCAGATGGAATCAATCCAGTCAGTAAATGAGCCAAGTAAGTCAAAGAGGCTTCATGTAGATAGTGCCAGAATCTCTAAAGTATCTAAATAAGAACTGCTTGGAAACAGTAGTAGGTTGGACGCTGCACTAATGTGACACAGCAACAGGAGACATCAATAGACCATGTGAATGACCAGGGATACTTTACCTAGTATTTGAAAGCATTCTGAAGAGTGAGGGTTCTCAGTACCACCCAGTTCCACAAACTGCCAGATACAGAAGTCTGAGACCAAAAAAAATCCATCTAGCTTGTCATGAAAAGCCACATCTGCATCCTCAGCCATACTCCCCAGAGCTCTGTAAGAGAAGGTTTGCTTCATATTTGTTTCCCTTGTCTCCTCTAGGGTATCTGCCAATGAAGTGTTTTGCATAGGGTCCTCAGGCCACCCACATCATCACACAGGTACCTAGGCCACCTTCCCAGACTCCTGAATTAAATCCCTGGTGGAGGAGCCAAGGAATGGTATTGTTTACAAGCCTCTGTGTGATCATTAGCACTAACACTGTGAGCTACTTGCCTATCTATACAATAAATGTCAATTTTCTTTCCCTGTGTTTTTAAAAAGCACTTGAAAAGAGTCCTGCCTCTGGAGAATTAGCTTCCAACTCTTACAAAGCTGGATAATAGAAGGAAATTACAATTGGATCCTTTATTTGCATATAAATATCTGCTATAATCTGAATGTCTATATCCCCCAAAATCCGTGGTTTGAAATCCTCATCATCAATATGGTAATATTAGAAGGAGGGGTCTTTGGGAGATACTTAGGTCATGAGGACAGAGTCCTCATGAATGATGTTGTGCCTTTATAAAAGAGACCAGAGACCTCACGGCTCCCACCACAGGAGAACACAGTGAGAAAGGGGGAATCTCTGAAGCAGGAAGTGGACCCTCACCAGACACTGAATCCGCCAATACCTTAATCTTGGATTTCCCAGCCTCAAGAACTGTGGGAAAGAAGTTTCTATTGTTTGTAAACCACCCAGTTTGTGGTTTTTATTTTGTTATAGTGGATTAAATGGATTAAAACAATCCCTCTGCCCTGGCCATGTTTCCAAAAGATCTGTGTTTGGTTATTTCTTTTCTTTTATGCAGCCCCTTCAACAAATGATCTAAGTATCCGTTATGGGATTGTTTCATTAACTTTGTATCTTCACAGCCCAGCATACAAAGGGTACACAATGAGCGCTTATTGTAGAATGTTGAGATTTAAAGTAAGTCTCATAGTAGAGTCTCAGTTTCACTTATTGCCAAAGTTTTATTCATCAGAACTTTTCTGTAGGAAAAGTTGAGCAGCTTTATTCTTTATTATGAAATAGCATTTTGTTCTCTCCACGTACTTCATTAATCACTTTGAGTGTAATATATAATTATAAGAACAAGCTTTGCATTCATATGAGCACTAGCTGCATATATACGTGTCTAATAAGAAAAGTCACAACTTACAAAGATAGGAGAAAAATACCTAAATTTCTGAGAAGATTTTATTTGCCAGTTATGAAATGTATCCCAATTAAAATTCTAAGTTTTGATCATTCACTCTATTAACTTAAAATAATTCTTAGTACGATATTGGTTTTCATCAATCACAATGAGGAGGAAAACATCGGGAAAAGAAAATAACCATCAACATTGAACAGACCAAAAAAAATTTTAAGTGGATTCTTTTGTGATGTATTTATATTAAAAAAAAATTAGAGCTTGAACCATGTACCAGGTATTAGTCTCTTAAAGGAGGGGAAGGCAAAGTCTGTGCTCTTTGGACATCTTACAGGAGAAATGTAAATATGTGTGAACAAACAGTTGTTGTTCAGTGGACTGTCTCTGGTTCTCTCATTCTCCCTAACCTCATGGTGGTCAATAGCATGAGTCCAGGAAAAATGAGAGAACACAGTGAGAAAGTACCCTGAGGAGAGTTAGGAGAAGAGCAAGCTGGTAGAAAGAAAACTACGGCTCCTGCTTCTAGGGAATACTCTAGAGGAAGGAAAGGAGGGAGGGAGGGAGGGAGGAAAAAAGAAGAGTAAGAGAACACCCATATACCACACTGTGAATGGAGCAGAGGACAGATGTCTGGCCAATGCCTGGTGCCTAAGAAGGACTCATGGCGGTCTACTTTGTCTGCAGCCCAGGGAACCATAGTCCTAATACGAGCGCCATGACAAATGAGATGCCTAACTAGAGAGCCTGTCTGCACTGGCTACTGTGATGATGGATTTATTTCCCAGTCCTGCTGCAACAATACCAGTGCAGGGGACACTTCCAACACTATGAGAGCATGAGTGGGGTACTGCTGAAGCCCCTTCAGACTCTTTCATTGTTAGAGTGAGAGCATACTCCTAGCGCTGACTTTTCAGGTTGTAGTGCTAAATGAACCTTGGTAAACTGCAGGCAGCCAACAGTCAACAAGCAGGGGTCACTTTCTTTATTTCCCTGCTGACCTTTAGAAATCAGCCCCTGCTCAAAAGAAAGATTCTTAATTCTTTCCCATGAAAACTGCACTTCAGTAGCAGCCCAGTTGAATTAAAGGCATCTCAGGGCTTAATTTAAAGAGAAAATAAGGCTTCCTCAGTAATTAACCAAAAAAGAGACAAGATGTCTTAGAAGAGAGATTCAAATTATCCCAATACTGGAGTTAATAGGAATGATTTTTTTTCATTTCTCCCTAGAGGTTATGTTGATCTGGCAAATTAGTAGTGTGCTTCAGCTCATTGGAATTCTTCACCAAGAACTTCAGCTGCAAAATAAAAGGAGGTGACTATAGAAATAAGACTGTACTACACCACCTTCCCCCTGAGGTTTCCCAGGGCTTGTTTGATTTATGCACTCTTTCCTTTCTCAGCCTGATGATTCCTGAGCACTCATCCATGAATCCCTGTTTCAAGGGGAAAAAACAAAGTAGATAGTAGGGCTAATGTTCACAGTAGAAGTAAGAAAGGCCAGGAGTCATCTCTGAAGGAGTGGCCATAAAAATCCAAGAACCTAGCCAGTGTGGGGAAAAAGACCCACAGATACCCAATCACAGCAATTACAGTCACCTCAGCACCATGCCTAGGAAACCTGACTGCCTGTCCAACAAGCCTTCATTGACCCATTCATTCATATTAGATGCTGCATGGGCATCTACTAGGTTTCAGGCACCCCGACACACATTAGGGGTGCAGACACAAGGAAGGCCACGTGTCAGTAGGTGAGGTTTTTCCCGTCTCCAGTCTCTCACACCTCCACCCACCTCTTTGAGGAGCTCAGTTATGAATTCTATCTTTATTATCCCTTGGGTAATGATTTTTTTAAGTTACTGTTGTGCCCTTTCCATTTTCTTCTGGACCTACTTAACAGACATTTCAAATAATAGACATTCCAAATACAACTTTTAATAAAAATTTATGTAAATTATTATGGCTTCATATACAATTTCCTAGAATGAAATTTTATCTAAATATTAACAATTAACTAAATAGTTTCTTCAGCCTCTGGATTCTGGACTTGTAATGCTTTCTTGACAGCATACTTGGATAGTGCTTACTTGGACATTTAATGGACATCTCAAAGTTAATAGGTCCAAGATTGAGCTTGTAATCATGTTCCCTAAACCCTCCCAAAGACTTCCCATCTTGATAAATACAGAGTTTCTCTTCTATTTGCTGAGCACAATGAAGTATCTTTCACTCTTCTCTTTCTCTTTCACTCTCATATCCAATCCATACATAATTGGGGTTAATCTTCTACCTGTGTTAAATCCTGAAGATCAACACTATTGTAAGCTACTGAGAAACTGATGTGACTCCACTTTTGAAAATAAATAAACAACAGCAGCTTCTACCTCAAGGCCTGTCCTAAGGAAGGGGGCGTGACCCTTGTCCTTGGAAAAACCCACAGAGCACTCCTAAGCACACACCCACCCTGCTGAGTTGTTTGTCTGTAAATAACAGGAGAGGTCTGTGGCGCCAGGTGTCCCCGACTCAGTGAGGCTAGGTGAGGACCCATAGCAACCCCCTAGCAACCACCAATCAGCATGAGACAGGGAAAATACCTGGAATGCCAGATGACCCCCCAGTAGTTTATGGTGGTTGATGACAAGTTGGGAAAACATGTAGTTCAGCACGTACACCCCTCATGGCTTAAACCAATCATTTCAAAAGAATCCCCCTATTGTACTAACCAATCACCCTACCCAACTTGTTCCCGCTAGTGAATGTGCTAATCAATGTGAAGAGTTGTTGTTTGATTTTCCCGTGGTATGGAATGATTTGCTGTGTGATGTTGTGACACGTAGAGTATCCCCCCAAAACCTATGAAATCTCACTGAACAAAGGACCAAGACTCACTCCCTAGGACTGCTGCGTCGGGAACGGTTGTCAGTCTTTATTGCCAGCTTGCAATAAAGACTCTTGTGTGCTTGCATCGGATTCAGCTCCTGGAGGTCTACTGGGGTCCCATGAATCTGGCATAACATCACCAGCCTCCCTTTGGGTAATATTGAAGTAAACTACTAACTGGTTTCCCTGTTTTTCTCCTTGCTTCCCTTCTGTTTAATAACTTGGAAAAACATTGTTCTAAATCTGGCATTGGAGAGGCATTCAAATAATGCTTGTTTATTGATTTAAAAAATGATAGAAATATTTCATAATTTATCAGCCAACATTCCTATCATGTGGCTTTAGTATACCTCTGGTACATCAGCTGGATGGTTTCTTCCTTGAACTTCAATACAGGAGAATTCAACAAAGAAGGTCCTGCAATGCTTTGTACTTAATTTCTGCAATCTCACTACCACATTCATTAACTATATCTAATGTACTCTTGTCTTACTCCATTTTCAGTTGCTATAGCAGAACACCTAAAACTGGGTAACTTATAAAGGAAAGAGATTCTATTTGCCTCATGGTTCTGGAAGCCCAAGAGCATACTACCATTTTCTGCTGGGTGTCTAGTGAGAACTTCATGGTGGAAAATGGAAAGACATGGATGAAAGAGAGGGAGGGTACAAAGAAACTGATCCAATTTATAACAACCTTGTCTTGTAAGAACAATATATCTCTGGTAGAACTAATAGTCTTATGAAAAAAAAAACACTAATCCTTCTTGACTGTCTCACCTCCAAAAACTGCTACTCAATGTGAGTCTTGGTAGAGGCAAACTTCCTCTAGACAATTTCAGCTTCCTCCTTAGGTGATGAGCTGGTCCACTGTCTCAAAAGAAGATGGATCCAAGCAGTGGAGGGTGCCATGTCCTTCTCAGCCAACCCTCCTGTGCTCTGGCACAGACAACCCCATAGATCACAGCCCTACCATGTGAATTCTCTCATCTGCTGCTGCTGTGAGCTGCACACTGGCAAGAAGCCTTCCCTGTTTTCTGGCTCACTGATTTCCCCAATTTCATCTTCTCCTCCTTCTTTCCTGGGGCTCTTTGGTCCCCGACCTCCACGCTCTATAACTGAGTGCTATTACCTAACTCAGTGGTGGCCCTTGGGGGAACTAGAGGCATGGCACACAGCTGTAATGAAGCTGTAACACCTGTCTCTGTTCTTGCCATTACCTTCATGCCAAGAAGGAATGGTTTTTAAGGGATTAACAAGGGATGCTGAGAATTAAGGAAAGTTAATAAATATGTGTGAATTTGTTTTCTGTTAGAATTTACAGCTTATAGGAATAACGCTTGGGTACTTTATATGAAGGCACAAAAGAAAAAGAAAGAAATCATTTACCAACTTCCCAGGAGCCAATTTTCAAGATTCTTTAAAACGACATTATTTCTTCAAGTAAAGTGTTAAAAGTTTAACAAAGATGACACTCTTTATAAAATGCATACTCTTAAATCTTGTGCACTCCATTGTTTGTTTGTTTTTAATGAAACTCCTAGAATTATAATAAAGTTCATTAGCCCTCCCCTTATCTTCAGGAAATAGTTCCAAGATTCCCAGGGTGTGACTGAAAACATGGAATGTACAGACATATATAAAATATACATTTTAATTTTTTTCCTGGGCATATATATCTATGATAAATTTTACTTTTATAAATCAGGCATAGTATGAGTTAATAATAACTAATAATAAAATATAACAATATACTATAATAAAATTACCAGAATCACTACTCTTGTGATTTGGGGCCATTATCAAGTAAAATAAGAATAACTTGAATATAAGTACCATGATACCATGTCAGGTGGTCTGATACCTGAGAAGGATACCAAAAGACTGATAAGTGAGTAGTGTAGACAGTGTGGATTCATTAGACAAAGTGAGGATTTACATACAGAAGCAACCATGTGTAATTTAAAATCCATCCATTTATTTTTCTTTTTTTTTTTTTTTGGAATTTTCCACTTAATACATTCAAACCACAGTTCACCACAGATAACTGAAACCATATGTCATGGTTTGAATGTTGCCCCAAAGCTCATGTGTGGGACAATGCAAGAATGTTCAGAGGTGAAATGATTAGATTGTGAAATTTGTAACTAATTAGTGTATTAACACTCTGCTGGGTTAACTAGGTAGTAACTGTAAGCAAACAGGATGTGGTCAGAGGAGGTAGGTCACTGGGGATGTGCTTTTGGGTTTATATTTTGTCCTCAGTGAGAAGAGTGCCCCTCCTCTTTCTCTGTATCTCTACCATACTCTGATCTTCTTTTCTTTACCACATCCTTCTGCCATGATATTCTGCCTCACATTGGGCCCAGAGATGTGGAGTCATCTGTCTATAGTCTGAGACCACTGAACCCATGAGCCAAATAAACTTTTCTTCCTCCAAAATTGTTCTTATCAGGTATTTTGGTCATAGCTACAAAACATCCAAACAACAACAACAACAAAAAAAAAACTGACTAAAACAATTTGTACCAAGAAGTGGAGGGGGAGGAGTCATTTCTGTAACTAACCTAACCATGTATGTGGTTCAAAAGCCTTTGGAACCAGTTTGCAGGGGGAGAAATTTTGAAAGGTTTAGACATGCAAACTGGAAATTATTTGGAACATTGAAAGTAGAGCTTACTGGGCAATTTCTGGTGGGAACTTGGAAGACTTGATAAGACTATGGACAGTAAAGACTGGGCTCATGCTGTTTCACAGGAGGAGAATCTCTTGAAAATTGACTAGAAGCCATTCATGCTATGTTCTGGCAAAGAAGTTGTCTACATTTTGCCCATGAGACTTTCTATGAGGCATCACTTAAAAGTGATGGACAAATAATCTGGTGGAAGAAAGTTCAAAGCAGCACAGCATTCAGGCCACTACGTGGATATTGCTGGCTCTTTTTTTAGCCAAGTTTACTATGATAATCGGGAACAGAAAGCAGAGCAGTAAGATGTGGAAAAACTTGCAGTTTGGCCAGAAGAGAGTTAATATGGCTATTAAGGAAGTTGTGGCTGGGTGCAGTGGCACACACCTATAATCCCAGGTGCCCTGGTTGCTGAGACAGGATGATCTCAAGTTCAAAAGCCAGCCTCAGCAACGGTGAGGCACTAAGCAACTCAGGGAGACCCTGTCTCTAAATAAAAATACAAAATAGGGCTGGGGATGTAGCTCAGTGGTTTTGTGCCCCTGAGTTCAAACCCCAGTACCAAAATAATAATAATAATGATAATAATAATAATAATTATTATTATTATTATCACTATTATTATTATTATTATTTGAGGTTGTTAAAGACACTACAGCTAGTAAAGAGATCTAAAAACTTTACCCAGAAAAAATTTAAAAAGATGGTTTGATGGCATGTCAGGAATTGTCAAGACTATACCCATCTCAGGCTCAGGAGTGCAAAAGTAAAATTTCCTCTGAGAAGAGACCATGGGTACACCTGGTTTGCACAAGGGACTGAGCAGTTTCTTCACCAGGTTTATCTGCCCAAGTACAGATGCTGCTGCAACCGTGGTTTCTAGGAAGTTTGACTACTGGTCAAGATGGCATCAGACCTTGGCATCAACCGTGTGGCTCTGGCTCTGCAGAATTATAGGATACTGTAGTTAGGGGGTCATGGAGGCTGCCAAGGAGATCTCAGAGGAAGACCTTGGAGACCAGGCAAGGTGCAATAGGATCAGAATCCCTGTGGGCTGCCTCTGAAAAGGCAAGGAAAGGGGTGGAGCTATACAAACCCTTTGGAGAGAACATAATGATTAATGTGCCCCAGATGGTGGACATGGAGCCACAAAACTCGTTTGCCTAACTGGATTTCAGTCTTGCTTTGGTCCCATCCCTTCCCTCTGGGCCCCTAGATCCCCATTTTGGAATGGAAATGCACACTATGTGCCATGGCATATTGGAGATATATAACTTCCTTTTGATTTTTTTACAGAGGTGCATGCTGAAAATCTGCCTTGAGCCTCAGGAGATTTTCGATTTGGACTTTTGGGTAATATTGAAACCATTAAGAGTACGAGGACTCTTGGAAATAGATTAAATGTATTTTTCATTGTAAAAAGGGCATAAGCTTTTGGGGGCCAGGGCAGAATGTTATGGTTTGGTTATGTGGTGTCCCCCAAAAGCTCATGTGTGAGACAATGCAAGAACATTCACAGTGAGATAATTATGAAACTTGTAACCTAATCAGTGCATTAAGCTGCTTTTCTCCACCATGCCTATCCAACATGATGTTCTGCCTCACCTCCAGCTCACAGTAATGGAGTCGTCTGATTCCGATGGAGACCTCTGAAACTGTGAGCACCAAGTAAACTTTTCCTCCTCTAAAAATTGCTTTTGTCCGTTCCTTTGGTCATAGCAACAAATAATCTCACTAACTACTAGAATAGGTTTCCTTTTTTGTTTATTTTATTTTATTTCTTGAGACAATGCCTTGCTGGGTTGTCTAAACTGGGATTCTCTTTCTTCAGCATCTTGTGTAGCTATAATTACAGGTGTGCACTGCCTGCATCCAGGTATAAGTGTTTGGGTTATACAGTTGCACAGTTTTGTAAAAAGTATACATTCTTTTTATGTAAATTTTCACTACAGTGGACTCTAAGTAATGATGGGAGAGAAATTTCCTCTGGCCTCTTGGTTTCCTCACTGGGCACCTGCAAATTTAACTGACCAAAGACAGATTAGCAGAGGAAAGGGATGCAAATGTTATTAATATTTTACCTGGAATACAGATTTTATTATTATTATTCTTTCATAGGTATTCACAGAAAATGAGAGAAGTTTAAAGAAGTGGTTAAATTAAGGAACTTATATATCACTTCAATGAAGTAAAGGGGGTTTGGACTTACAGCAGTGATAAATCATGGGAAAGTGACCAGGAGACTGGGGAGAACTCACTCTTCCAATAAGATTATTTTAGTAAGTTTGTTACGCAAACTCAGTCTCCATTGAAAAGAGTTGTTCCTCTCTTCCTGATGTGAGAAAGAGGAACACCTTCACAGAGGCACATGTAGGCTGCAAAAGGAAGGGAAGAAAATTTGTACTGCATCTCACGATTCTCAGTGACCTTTGGCTAAAAATAACCCTAAGGCTAAAGTGGCATATTTGGGGGTGGCATATCTTGATCCTCTTCAACAGGTACACTAAAGTATTTAGAGGAACTCTATGAATTGTGGAATTTAAATGCATTGGAAATAAGTTGGATCGGTGACTAGATGGAGGATTTGACAAATTCATGAATAATTTTTTTAAATAATGTAAAATATTAGTGGTAGAATGTAGATCCTGTGTATTCATTGTGAAATGATTTCAACTTTGCTAAATATTTGCAAATTTTCATAATGAAGGGCTTGGGATCACCCTGTGTCCTTTGGTAGAGCCTCCAGTGTCCAGGGAGTGACAATCTTTTTGTAAGTTTGCCCCTTTTGCAGGATCCAATGTGCCCATCCCATGAATTCCCCCACAAATTTGTCTTCTGAAGAATTCTGCATTTCTAGAGACTGACATTGTCCCTCAGACCTCTGACTTGAATTTCCTGCTTCAGCTGAATTCCCATCCACTCCTTAATCCCTGTGGTATAACTCCACATCAGAGAGGGCTAGAACTAGCCCCTCGCCTTTGATTTTCCTTGAAAACTTCTGAGCAGACTTCTCCAAAATTCAAGAACAACAAAGAAGCTTCATATCTCCTAACTAGAAAGCAACATAACTGAATATCACGCATTCCTACTTTTAAGAAATGGCCTCTGCTCTTCCTGTCAATTTGGGCTCCATGCTGAGCCCGTAAGGTAGCTCTCCAGTCCTGGGGTTTGCCACCCTCTCTCTCTCTCTTTTCAGACCTTGTTCTGTGGCCTTTTTCTTTGAAAGGCTTCATTTGCTCAGCATGGCCTTTTGAGATTCATGTCTCATTCCCCTAAGGATACATCAAAATAATTTGTGTAATAAATAACTATTTTCTCCCTAGAGGAACTCTGTGCAATGGAAGTAGAACATGAACCTCAGAGCTAATTTTAAATTTGCTATTAGCTCATTAAAAAATAAAGACAAACAGGTGAAATCACTTTTATAATATATCTTCTTCAACTTGATGCATCCAAAATAGAGTCATTTCAAGAAAAAAGAATTAGGATGCGCTATTCCAAACGTGTCACACTTCAGCACGTTGACTGACTGGAGCTGAGAGAAACTGCAGAGAGAAGAGCTCTCTGCTCTCCACATTTCCACCTAAAAGCAGGGTGTAAATATCCCCCCTTTCATGTACCCACGTAAAGGCAGTGACCTTTATCCCTGAGATAGCAAGCCAGGACCAAGATGGGTCTGCATAAACACATCTTACTAAATAACCCTTACATTCCACTGGTCCCTCCCCCGTTTCCTAATTTCTTATCCGCCCTAGAAGCCCCAACTTCCTTTTTTCTGTCTGGTCACTTCTTTATAACTTATCACTTTCAGTTAAAATGGCA